>NC_092225.1:44381563-44441563 GCF_036320965.1 Panulirus ornatus | reverse complement strand
TGTCGCTGTCTCCCGCGTTATCGAGGTAGCGCAAGGAAACAGATGAAAGAATGGCCTAACCCGCCCTCATACACATGTATATACATACATGTCCACACACGCACAATATACATACCTATACATCTCAACGTACAAATATATATACACACACAGTCATATACATATATACACATGTACATAATTCACCCTGTCTGCCTTTATTTGTTCCCATCGCCACATCGCCACACATGGAATAAAAACCCCCTCCCCCCTCATGTGTGCGAGATAGCGCTAGGAAAAACACCAAAGGCCCCATTCGTTCACACTCAGTCTCTAGCTGTCACGTAATAATGCACCGAAACCACAGCTCCCTTTCCACATCCAGGCCCCACACACTTTCCATGGTTTACCCCAGACGCTTCACATGCCCTGGTTCAATCCATTGAAAGCACGTCGACCCCGGTATACCACATCGTTCCAATTCACTCTCTTCCTTGCACGCCTTTCACCCTCCTGCATGTTCAGGCCCGGATCGCTCAAAATCTTTTTCACTCATTCTTTCCACCTCCAATTTGGTCTCCCACTTCTCTTCGTTCCCTCCATCTCTAACACATATATCCTCTTGGTCAATCTTTCCCCACTCATTCTCTCCATGTGACCAAACCATTTCAAAACACCCTCTTCTGCTCTCTCAGCAACACTCTTTTTGTTTCCAAACATATCTCTCACCCTTACATTACTTACTCGATCAAACCACCTCACAACACATATTGTCCTCATACATCTCATTTTCAGCACATACACCCTCCTGCGCACAACTCTATCCATAGCTCACGCCTCGCAACCATACAACATTGTTGGAACCACTATTCCTTCAAACATACCCATTTTTGCTTTCCGAGATAATGTTCTCGACTTCCAAACATTCTTCAAGGCTCCCAGAATTTTCGCCCCCTCCCCCACCCTATGATTCACTTCCGCTTCCATGGTTCTATCCGCTGCCAGATCCACTCCCAGATATCTAAAACACTTCACTTCCTCCAGCTTTTATCCATTCAAATTTACCTCCCAATTGACTTGACCCATAACCCTTCTGTACCTAATAACCTTCCTCTTATTCATATTTACTCTTAACTTTCTTCTTTCACACATTTTACCAAACTCAGTCACCAGCTTCTGCAGTTTCTTACATGAATCAGCCACCAGCGCTGTATCATCAGCGAACAACAACTGACGCACTTCCCAAGCTCTCTCATACAAAACAGACTGCATACTTGCCCCTCTTTTCAAAACTCTTGCATTCACCTCCCTAACAACCCCATCCATAAACAAATTAAACAACCATGGACACATCACACACCCCTACCGCAAACTTACATTCACTGAGAACCAATCACTTTCCTCCCTTCCTACACGTACACATGCCTTACATCCTCGATAATAATGTTCCAATGCTTCTAACAACTTGACTCCCACACCATATATTTTTAAAACCTTCCACAGAGCATATCTATCAACTCTATCATATGCCTTCTCCAGATCCATAAATGTTACATACAAATCCATTTGTTTTTCTAAGTATTTCTCGCATACATTCTTGAAAGCAAACACCTGATCCACACATCCTCTACCACTTCTAAAACCACACTGCTCTTCCCCAATCTGATACTCTGTACATGCCTTCACCCTCTCAATCAATACCCTCACTTATAATTTACCAGGAATACTCTACAAACTTATACCTCTGTAATTTGAGCACTCACTCTTATCCCCTTTGCCTTTGTACAATGGCACTATGGAAGTATTCCGCCAATCCTCACCTTGAATCATACATACATTAAATAACCTTACCAACCAGTCAACAATACAGTCAACACCTTTTTTAATAAATTCCACTGAAATACCACCGAAACCTGCTGCTTTCCCGGCTTTCATCTTTCGTAAAGCTTTTACTACCTCTTCTCTATTTACCCAAACATTTTCCCTAACCCTCTCACTTTGCACACCACCTCGACCAAGACTCCCCACATCTGCCAATCTATCATCAAACACATTCAAGAAACCTTCAAAATACTCATTCCATCTCCTTCTCACATCACCACTACTTGTTATCACCTCCCCATTAGCCCCCTTCACTGAAGTTCCCATTTGCTTCCTTATCTTACGCACCCTATTTACCTCCTTCCAAAACATTTTTTTATTCTCCCTGAAAATTAATGATACTCTCTCACCCCAACTCTCATTTGCCTTGTTTTTCACCTTTTGCACCTTTCTCTTGACCTCCTGCCTCTTTCTTTTATAACTTTCCCATTCAGTTGCATTTTTCCCTGCAAAAATCGTTCAAATGCCTTTCCCTTCTGTTTCACTAAGAATCTTACTTCTTCATCCCACCACTCACTACCTTTTCTAATTAACCCACCTCCCAAGCTTGTCATGCCACAAGCATCTTTTGCGCAAGCCATTTATATATATATATATATATATATATATATATATATATATATATATATCCCTAAATACATCCCATTCCTCCCCCACTCCCCTAACTTCCATTGCTCTCACCTTTTTCCATTCTGTACTCAGTCTCTCCTGGTACTTCCTCACACAGGTCTCCTTCTCAAGCTCACTTACTCTCACCACCCTCTTCACCCCAACATTCACTCTTCTTTTCCGAAAACCCATACAAATCTTCACCTTAGCCTCCACAAGATAATGATCAGACATCCCTCCAGTTGCACCTCTCAGCACATTAACATCCAAAAGTCTCTCTTTCGCACGCCTGTCAATTAACACGTAATCCAATAATGCTCTCTGGCCATCTCTCCTACTTACATAAGTATACTTATGTATATCGCGCTTTTTAAACCAGGTATTCCCAATCATCAGTCCTTTTTCAGCACATAAATCTACAAGCTCTTCACCATTTCCATTTACAACACTGAACACCCCATGTATACCAATTATTCCATCAACTGCCACATTACTCACCTTTGCATTCAAATCACCCATCACTATAACCCGGTCTCGTGCATCAAAACCACTAACACACTCATTCAGCTGCTCCCAAAACACTTGCCTCTCATGATCTTTCTTCTCATGCCCGGGTGCATATGCACCAATAATCACCCACCTCTCTCCATCAACTTTCAGTTTTACCCATATTAATCGAGAAATTACTTTCTTGCATTCTATCACATACTCCCACAACTCCTGCTTCAGGAGTGATGGATTGCGCAAAAGATGCTTGTGGCATGAGAAGAGTGGGAGGTGGGTTGATTAGAAAGGGTAGTGAGTGGTGGGATGAAGAAGTAAGAGTATTAGTGAAAGAGAAGAGAGAGGCATTTGGACGATTTTTGCAGGGAAAAAATGCAATTGAGTGGGAGATGTATCAAAGAAAGAGACAGGAGGTCAAGCAAAAAGGTGCAAGAGGTGAAAAAAAGGGCAAATGAGAGTTGGGGTGAGAGAGTATCATTAAATTTTAGGGAGAATAAAAAGATGTTCTGGAAGGAGGTAAATAAAGTGCGTAAGACAAGGGAGCAAATGGAAACTTCAGTGAAGGGCGCAAATGGGGAGGTAATAACAAGTAGTGGTGATGTGAGAAGGAGATGGAGTGAGTATTTTGAAGGTTTGTTGAATGTGTTTGATGATAGAGTGGCAGATATAGGGTGTTTTGGTCGAGGTGGTGTGCAAAGTGAGAGGGTTAGGGAAAATGATTTGTTAAACAGAGAAGAGGTAGTGAAAGCTTTGCGGAAGATGAAAGCCGGCAAGGCAGCAGGTTTGGATGGTATTGCAGTGGAATTTATTAAAAAAGGGGGGGACTGTATTGTTGACTGTTTGGTAAGGTTATTTATTGTATGTATGACTCATGGTGAGGTGCCTGAGGATTGGCGGAATACGTGCATGGTGCCATTGTACAAAGGCAAATGGGATAAGAGTGAGTGCTCAAATTACAGAGGTATAAGTTTGCTGAGTATTCCTGGTAAATTATATGGGAGGGTATTGATTGAGAGGGTGAAGGCATGTACAGAGCATCAGATTGGGGAAGAGCAGTGTGGTTTCAGAAGTGGTAGAGGATGTGTGGATCAGGTGTTTGCTTTGAAGAATGTATGTGAGAAATACTTAGAAAAGCAAATGGATTTGTATGTAGCATTTATGGATCTGGAGAAGGCATATGATAGAGTTGATAGAGATGCTCTGTGGAAGGTATTAAGAATATATGGTGTGGGAGGAAAGTTGTTAGAAGCGGTGAAAAGTTTTTATCGAGGATGTAAGGCATGTGTACATGTAGGAAGAGAGGAAAGTGATTGGTTCTCAGTGAATGTAGGTTTGCGGCAGGGGTGTGTGATGTCTCCATGGTTGTTTAATTTGTTTATGGATGGGGTTGTTAGGGAGGTAAATGCAAGAGTTTTGGAAAGAGGGGCAAGTATGAAGTCTGTTGGGGATGAGAGAGCTTGGGAAGTGAGTCAGTTGTTGTTCGCTGATGATACAGCGCTGGTGGCTGATTCATGTGAGAAACTGCAGAAGCTGGTGACTGAGTTTGGTAAAGTGTGTGGAAGAAGAAAGTTAAGAGTAAATGTGAATAAGAGCAAGGTTATTAGGTACAGTAGGGTTGAGGGTCAAGTCAATTGCGAGGTGAGTTTGAATGTAGAAAAACTGGAGGAAGTGAAGTGTTTTAGATATCTGGGAGTGGATCTGGCAGCGGATGGAAACATGGAAACGGAAGTGGATCATAGGGTGGGGGAGGGGGCGAAAATTCTGGGGGCCTTAAAGAATGTGTGGAAGTCGAGAACATTATCTCGGAAAGCAAAAATGGGTATGTTTGAAGGAATAGTGGTTCCAACAATGTTGTATGGTTGCGAGGCGTGGGCTATGGATAGAGTTGTGCGCAGGAGGATGGATGTGCTGGAAATGAGATGTTTGAGGACAATGTGTGGTGTGAGGTGGTTTGATCGAGAGAGTAACGTAAGGGTAAAAGAGATGTGTGGAAATAAAAAGAGCGTGGTTGAGAGAGCAGAAGAGGGTGTTTTGAAGTGGTTTGGGCACATGGAGAGAATGAGTGAGGAAAGATTGACCAAGAGGATATATGTGTCGGAGGTGGAGGGAACGAGGAGAAGAGGGAGACCAAATTGGAGGTGGAAAGATGGAGTGAAAAAGATTTTGTGTGATCAGGGCCTGAACATGCAGGAGGGTGAAAGGAGGGCAAGGAATAGAGTGAATTGGAGCGATGTGGTATACCGGGGTTGACGTGCTGTCAGTGGATTGAATCAGGGCATGTGAAGCGTCTGGGGTAAACCATGGAAAGCTGTGTAGGTATGTATATTTGCGTGTGTGAACGTATTTATATACATGTGTATGGGGGGGGGGGTTGGGCCATTTCTTTCGTCTGTTTCCTTGCGCTACCTCGCAAACGCGGGAGACAGCGACAAAGTATGATAAAAATAAAAAAAAATATATATATATATATATATATATATATATATATATATATATATATATATATATATATATATATATTTATATATATATATATATTTATATGTATATATATATATATATATATATATATATATATATATATATATATATATATATATATATATATATATATATATTTGAGTGGGGAGGGAGAAGTTATTCCATGTGTGCCGAGGTGGCGATGGGAATAGATAAAAGCAGATAGTATTAATGATGTACATGTGTATATATGTTTATGTCTGTGTGTATATATATGTGTACATTGAGATGTATAGGTTTGTGTATTTGCGTGTGTGGACATGTATGTATATACATGTGTATGGGGGTTGGTTGGGCCATTTCTTTCGTCTGTTTCCTTGCGCTATCACGCAAACGCGGGAGACAGCGACAAAGCAAAATATTAATAAAGAAAAAAAAATATACATATATATATATATATATATATATATATATATATATATATATATATATATATATATATATATATATATATATATATATATATATATATAAGAGTGAGTGCTCAAATTACAGAGGTATAAGTTTGTTGAGTATTCCTGGTAAATTATATGGTAGGGTATTGATTGAGAGGGTGAAGGCATGTACAGAGCATCAGATTGGGGAAGAGCAGTGCGGTTTCAGAAGTGGTAGAGGATGTGTGGATCAGGTGTTTGCTTTGAAGAATGTATGTGAGAAATACTTAGAAAAGCAAATGGATTTGTATGTAGCATTTATGGATCTGGAGAAGGCATATGATAGAGTTGATAGAGATGCTCTGTGGAAGGTATTAAGAATATATGGTGTGGGAGGCAAGTTGTTAGAAGCAGTGAAAAGTTTTTATCGAGGATGTAAGGCATGTGTACGTGTAGGAAGAGAGGAAAGTGATTGGTTCTCAGTGAATGTAGGTTTGCGGCAGGGGTGTGTGATGTCTCCATGGTTGTTTAATTTGTTTATGGATGGGGTTGTAAGGGAGGTAAATGCAAGAGTCCTGGAAAGAGGGGCAAGTATGAAGTCTGTTGGGGATGAGAGAGCTTGGGAAGTGAGTCAGTTGTTGTTCGCTGATGATACAGCGCTGGTGGCTGATTCATGTGAGAAACTGCAGAAGCTGGTGACTGAGTTTGGTAAAGTGTGTGGAAGAAGAAAGTTGAGAGTAAATGTGAATAAGAGCAAGGTTATTAGGTACAGTAGGGGTGAGGGTCAAGTCAATTGGGAGGTGAGTTTGAATGGAGAAAAACTGGAGGAAGTGAAGTGTTTTAGATATCTGGGAGTGGATCTGTCAGCGGATGGAACCATGGAAGCGGAAGTGGATCATAGGGTGGGGGAGGGGGCGAAAATTTTGGGAGCCTTGAAAAATGTGTGGAAGTCGAGAACACTATCTCGGAAAGCAAAAATGGGTATGTTTGAGGGAATAGTGGTTCCAACAATGTTGTATGGTTGCGAGGCGTGGGCTATGGATAGAGATGTGCGCAGGAGGATGGATGTGCTGGAAATGAGATGTTTGAGGACAATGTGTGGTGTGAGGTGGTTTGATCGAGTAAGTAACGTAAGGGTGAGAGAGATGTGTGGAAATAAAAAGAGCGTGGTTGAGAGAGCAGAAGAGGGTGTTTTGAAATGGTTTGGGCACATGGAGAGAATGAGTGAGGAGAGATTGACCAAGAGGATATATGTGTCGGAGGTGGAGGGAACGAGGAGAAGAGGGAGACCAAATTGGAGGTGGAAAGATGGAGTGAAAAAGATTTTGTGTGATCGGGGCCTGAACATGCAGGAGGGTGAAAGGAGGGCAAGAAATAGAGTGAAGTGGAGTCATGTGGTATACAGGGGTTGACGTGCTGTCAGTGGATTGAAGCAAGGCATGTGAAGCGTCTGGGGTAAACCATGGAAAGCTGTGTAGGTATGTATATTTGCGTGTGTGGACGTGTGTATGTACATGTGTATGGGGGGGGGGGGGGCATTTCTTTCGTCTGTTTCCTTGCGCTACCTCGCAAACGCGGGAGACAGCGACAAAGTATAAAAAAAAAAAAAAAAAAAAAAAAAATATATATATATATATAAACAGAAAGAGTCACGCGGGGAGTGCTCATCCTCCTCGTAGACTCAGATTGGGGTGACTAAATGTGTGCGGATGTAACCAAGATGTGAAAAAAGGAGAGATGGGTAGTATGTTTCAGGAAAGGAACCTGGATGTTTTGGCTCTGAGTGAAACGAAGCTCAAGGGTAAAAGGGAAGGTTGGTTTGGGAATTTCTTGGGAGTAAAGTCAGGGGTTAGTGAGAGGACAAGAGCAAGGGAAGGAGTAGCAGTACTCCTGAAAAAGGAGTTGTGGGAGTATGTGATAGAATGTAAGAAAGTAAATTTTCGATTAATATGGATAAAACTGAAAGTTGATGGAGAGAGATGGGTGATTGTTGGTGCATATGCACCTGTGCTTGAGAAGAAAGATCATGAGAGGCAAGTGTTTTGGGAACAGCTGAATGAGTGTGTTAGTGGTTTTGATGCACAAGACGGGGATATAGTGATGGGTGATTTGAATGCAAAGGTGAGTAATGTGGCAGTTGAGGGAATAATTTGTATACAAGGGGTGTTCAGTGTTGTAAATGGAAATGGTGAAGAGCTTGTAGATTTATGTGCTGAAAAAGGACTGGTGATTGCAATACCCGTTTTAAAAGTGAGATATACATAAGTATACGTATGTAAGTAGGAGAGATGGCCAGAGAGCGTTTTTGGATTACGTGTTAATTGACAGGCACGCGAAAGAGAGACTTTTGGATTTAATGTGCTGAGAGGTGCAACTGGAGGGATGTCTGGTCATTATCTTGTGGAGGCTAAGGTGAAGATTTGTATGGGTTTTCTGAAAAGATGACTGAATTTTGGGATGAAAAGGGTGGTGAGAGTAAGTGAGCTTGGGAAGGAGACATGTGTGAGGAAGTACCAGGAGAGACTGAGTACAGAATGGAAAAAGGTGAGAACAATGGAAGTAAGGGGAGTTGGGGAGAATGGGATGTATTTAGGGAATCATTGATGGAGTGTGCAAAAGATGCTTGTGGCATGAGAAGCGTGGGAGGTGGGTTGATTAGAAAGGGTAGTGAGTGGTGGGATGAAGAAGTAAGATTATTAGTGAAAGAGAAGAGAAAGGCATTTACATGATTTTTGCAGGGAAAAAATGCAATTGAGTGGGAGATGTATAAAAGAAAGAGACAGGAGGTCAACAGAAAGGTGCAAGCGGTGAAAAAGAGGGCAAATGAGAGTTGGGGTGAGAGAGTATCATTAAATTTTAGGGAGAATAAAAAGATGTTCTGGAAGGAGGTAAATAAAGTGCGTAAGACAAGGGAGCAAATGGGAACTTCAGTGAAGGGCGCAAATGGGGAGGTGATAACAAGTAGTAGTGATGTGAGAAGGAGATGGAGTGAGTATTTTGAAGGTTTGTTGAATGTGTTTGATTATAGAGTGGCAGATATAGGGTGTTTTGGTCGAGGTGGGTTGCAAAGTGAGAGGGTTAGGGAAAATGATTTGGTAAGCAGAGAAGAGGTAGTAAAAGCTTTGCGGAAGATGAAAGCTGGCAAGGCAGAAGGTTTGGACGGTATTGCAGTGGAATCTATTAAAAAGGGGTGACTGTATTGTTGACTGGTTGGTAAGGTTATTTAATGTATGTATGACTCATTTTGAGGTGCCTGAGGATTGGCGGAATGCGTGCACAGTGCCATTGTACAAAGGTAAAGGGGATAGGAGTGAGTGCTCAAATTACAGAGGTATAAGTTTGTTGAGTATTCCTGGTAAAATATATGGGAGGGTATTGATTGAGAGGGTGAAGGCATGTACAGAGCATCAGATTGGGGAATAGCAGTGTGGTTTCAGAAGTGGTAGAGGATGTGTGGATCAGGTGTTTGCTTTGAAGAATGTATGTGAGTAATACTTAGAAAAGCAAATGGATTTGTATGTAGCATTTATGGATCTGGAGAAGGCATATGATAGAGTTGATAGATATGCTCTGTGGAAGGTTTTAAGACTATATGGTGTGTGAGGCAAGTTGTTAGAAGCAGTGAAATGTTTTTATCGAGGATGTAAGGCATCTGTACGTGTAGGAAGAGAGGAAAGTGATTGGTTCTCAGAGAATGTAGGTTTGCGGCAGGGGTGTTTGATGTTTCCATGTTTGTTTAATTTGTTTATGGATGGGGTTGTTAGGGAGGTGAATGCAACAGTTTTGGAAAGAGGGGCAAGTATGAAGTCTGTTGTGGATGAGAGAGCTTGGGAAGTGAGGCAGTTGTTGTTCGCTGATGATGCAGCGCTGGTGGCTGATTCATGTGAGAAACTGCAGAAACTGGTGACTGAGTTTGTTAAGGTGTGTGAAAGAAGAAAGTTAAGAGTAAATATGAATAACAGCAAGATTATTAGGTACAGTAGGGTTGAGGGCAAGTCAATTGGGAGGTACGTTTGAATGGAGCAAAACTGGAGGAAGTAAAGTGGTTTAGATATCTGGTAGTGGATCTGGCAGCAGATGGAACCATGGAAGCGGAAGTGAATCATAGGATGGGGGAGGGGGCGAAAATCCTGGGAGCCTTGAAGAATGTATGGAAGTCGAGAACATTATCTCGGAAAGCAAAAATGGGTATGTTTGAAGGAATAGTGGTTCCAACAATGTTGTATGGTTGCGAAGCGTGTGCTATGGATAGAGTTGTGCGCAGGAGGGTGGATGTGCTGGAAATGAGATGTTTGACGGCAATATGCTGTGTAAGGTTGTTTGATCGAGTAAGTAATGTAAGGGTAAGAGAGATATATGGAAATAAAAATGGCGTGGTTGAGAGAGCAGAAGCGGGTGTTTTGAAATGGTTTGGGCACATGGAGAGAATGAGTGAGGAAAAGTTGACCAAGAGGATATATTTTTCGGAGGTGGAGGGAACGAGGAGAAATGGGAGACCAAATTGGAGGTGGAAAGAATGAGTGAAAAAGATTTTGAGTGATCGGAGCCTGAACATGAAGGAGGGTGAAAGGCGGGCAAGGAATAGAGTGAATTGGGTCGATATGGTATACCGGGGTTGACGTGCTGTCAGTGGATTGAAGCAGGGCATGTGAAGCGTCTGGGGTAAACAATGGAAAGTTTTGTGGGGCCTGGATGTGGAAAGGTAGCTGTGGTTTCGCGCATTATTGCATGACAGCTAGAGACTGAGTGTGAACGAATGGGGCCTTTGTTGTCTTTTCCTAGTGCTACCTCGCACACATGAAGGGGGAGGTTAATGGTATTCCATGAGTGGCGAGGTGGCGATCTGAATGAATAAAGGCAGTGTGAATTGTGTGCATGGGTATACATTTATGTGTCTATGTGTGTATATATATGTGTACATTGTGATGTATAGGTATGTATATTTGCGTGTGTGGACGTGTATGTATATATATATGTATGGGGGTGGGTTGGGCCATTTCTTTCGTCTGTTTCCTTGCGCTACCTCGCAAACGCGGGAGACAGCGACAAAGCAAAATAATAATAGATGTAATATACATATGTATATATATATATATATATATATATATATATATATATATATATATATATATATATATATATATATATATATATATATATATATATATATATATATATACATATATATATGTATATATATATATATATATATATATATATATATATATATATATATATATATATATATATATATATATATATATATATATATATATATATATATATATGTATATATATATATATATATATATATATATATATATATATATATATATATATATATATATATATATATATATATATATATATATATATATATATATATATATAAACAAATTAAACAACCAAAAAGCAAAAATGGGTATGTTTGAAGGAATAGTGGTTCCAACAGTGTTGTATGGTTGCGAGGCGTGGGCTATGGATACAGTTGTGCGCAGGAGGATGGATGTGCTGGAAATGAGATGTTTGAGGACAATGTGTGGTGTGAGGTGGTTTGATCGAGTAAGTAACGTAAGGGTAAGAGAGATATGTGGAAATAAAAAGAGCGTGGTTGAGAGAGCAGAATAGGGTGTTTTGAAATGGTTCGGGCACATGGAGAGAATGAGTGAGGAAAGATTGACCAAGAGAATATATGTGTCGGAGGTGGAGGGAACGAGGAGAAGAGGGAGACCAAATTGGAGGTGGAAAGATGGAGTGAAAAAGATTTTGTGTGATCGGGGCCTAAACATCCAGGAGGGTGAAAGGAGGGCAAGGAATAGAGTGAATTGGAGCGATGTGGTATACCGGGGTTGACGTGCTGTCAGTGGATTGAATCAAGGCATGTGAAGCGTCTGGGGTAAACGATGGAAAGCTATGTAGGTATGTATAATTGCGTGTGTGGACGTATGTATATACATGTGTATGGGGGTGGGTTGGGCCATTTCTTTCGTCTGTTTCCTTGCGCCACCTCGCAAACGCGGGAGACAGCGACAAAGCAAAAAAAAAAAAAAAAAAAAAAATATATATATATATATATATATATATATATATATATATATATATATATATATATATATATATATATATATATATATATATATATATATATATATATATATATATATATATATATATATATATATATATATATAAGACAAGGGAGCAAATGGGAACTTCAGTGAAGGGCGCAAATGGGGAAGTGATAACAAGTAGTGGTGATGTGAGAAGGAGATGGAGTGAGTATTTTGAAGGTTTGTTGAATGTGTTTGATGATAGAGTGGCAGATATAGGGTGTTTTGGTCGAGGTGGTGTGCAAAGTGAGAGGGTTAGGGAAAATGATTTGGTAAACAGAGAAGAGGTAGTGAAAGCTTTGCGGAAGATGAAAGCCGGCAAGGCAGCAGGTTTGGATGGTATTGCAGTGGAATTTATTAAAAAAGGGGGTGACTGTATTGTTCACTGGTTGGTAAGGTTATTTAATGTATGTATGACTCATGGTGAGGTGCCTGAGGATTGGCGGAATGCGTGCATAGTGCCATTGTACAAAGGCAAAGGGGATAAGAGTGAGTGCTCAAATTACAGAGGTATAAGTTTGTTGAGTATTCCTGGTAAATTATATGGGAGGGTATTGATTGAGAGGGTGAAGGCATGTACAGAGCATCAGATTGGGGAAGAGCAGTGTGGTTTCAGAAGTGGTAGAGGATGTGTGGATCAGGTGTTTGCTTTGAAGAATGTATGTGAGAAATACTTAGAAAAGCAAATGGATTTGTATGTAGCATTTATGGATCTGGAGAAGGCATATGATAGAGTTGATAGAGATGCTCTGTGGAAGGTACTAAGAATATATGGTGTGGGAGGAAAGTTGTTAGAAGCAGTGAAAAGTTTTTATCGAGGATGTAAGACTTGTGTACGTGTAGGAAGAGAGGAAAGTGATTGGTTCTCAGTGAATGTAAGTTTGCGGCAGGGGTGTGTGATGTCTCCATGGTTGTTTAATTTGTTTATGGATGGGGTTGTTAGGGAGGTAAATGCAAGAGTTTTGGAAAGAGGGGCAAGTATGAAGTCTGTTGGGGATGAGAGAGCTTGGGAAGTGAGTCAGTTGTTGTTCGCTGATGATACAGCGCTGGTGGCTGATTCATGTGAGAAACTGCAGAAGCTGGTGACTGAGTTTGGAAAAGTGTGTGGAAGAAAGTTAAGAGTAAATGTGAATAAGAGCAAGGTTATTAGGTACAGTAGGGTTGAGGGTCAAGTCAATTGGGAGGTGAGTTTGAATGGAGAAAAACTGGAGGAAGTGAAGTGTTTTAGATATCTGGGAGTGGATCTGGCAGCGGATGGAACCATGGAAGCGGAAGTGGATCATAGGGTGGGGGAGGGGGCGAAAATCCTGGGAGCCTTGAAGAATGTGTGGAAGTCGAGAACATTATCTCGGAAAGCAAAAATGGGTATGTTTGAAGGAATAGTGGTTCCAACAATGTTGTATGGTTGCGAGGCGTGGGCTATGGATAGAGTTGTGCGCAGGAGGATGGATGTGCTGGAAATGAGATGTTTGAGGACAATATGTGGTGTGAGGTGGTTTGATCGAGTAAGTAACGTAAGGGTAAGAGAGATGTGTGGAAATAAAAAGAGCGTGGTTGAGAGAGCAGAAGAGGGTTTTTTGAAGTGGTTTGGGCACATGGAGAGGATGAGTGAGGAAAGATTGACCAAGAGGATATATGTGTCGGAGGTGGAGGGAACAAGGAGAAGAGGGGGACCAAATTGGAGGTGGAAAGATGGAGTGAAAAAGATTTTGTGTGATCGGGGCCTGAACATGCAGGAGGGTGAAAGGAGGGCAAGGAATTGAGTGAATTGGAGCGGTGTGGTATACCGGGGTTGACGTGCTGTCAGTGGATTGAATCAAGGCATGTGAAGCGTCTGGGGTAAACCATGGAAAGCTGTGTAGGTATGTATATTTGCGTGTGTGGACGTATGTATATACATGTGTATGGGGGTGGGTTGGGCCATTTCTTTCGTCTGTTTCCTTGCGCTACCTCGCAAACGCGGGAGACAGCGACAAAGTATAAAAAAAAGAAAAAATATATATATATATATATATATATATATATATATATATATATATATATATATATATATATATATATATATATATATATATATATATATATATATATATATATATATATATATATATATATATATATATATATATATATATATATATATATATATATACATAATATTTACTGGGAGAATGGAAATATGTATGTAAAACAAACACATTTATTCATACTTACGTACCGATAAATTGCCCGTAATCATGAAAACATACACACGTGCACATACACATGCACACCACAGTTTTTAAAGACAATTGAGATCTTTTTTACATAAACAGATGATTCCACATACTCACACAGAAGCAAGTTATTCGAACACATACATTTACACTTCCCTGAAAATATAAAAAGAAAATCTCTGCCTGCATTTACCCCCACCCCCACCCAACCTACACCTACTAACACACACACACACACACACACACACACGGTAACCACAGTATGAAGAAGGTATCGTCGATATCATCTGAGATAGTCAGTATCTCTACATAATCCTTGGACTTCCCCCTCTCGTCGATATAGGGGTTCCTCAGCTTCAAGGTTGCGCTATACTCAGTAGCAGGACGGTATAGGCTCTTCTGAAATGGATGACCGTTATTCTCCGTGTAACCTAAAATAGGCAGAGTTATGTTCATGATACAAAACTAATAATTAATTCTATACTTCTATTGTTTCTTTTCTTTTCATGAAAGCTCACATGGAACGTGAGTTCCAGACGTAAGTAATACTAATGTATTCCTGGAATTTGATATTAAAAGAAAGACGTCACCTGTTTGTATCATGTGATCCAGGTGGTAGAAGCGAAGGAGGCCCTACAGAAGGTTCTGGCGGGAGGCTACTCGTTGATCGACTTCGAGAATTACGTGACCATAATTGTCGCTTCTGGCTACACGGACTCCCAGGGCAATAATCCCTTCTTCATCAGTAAGAAAGGAATCTCCATAATGGCCGCCTTTGGATGGGGCTTCAGGTACATCTGTGTTTTTTTTGGCATTTACTGGTTTTAACACTACATCTGTCAGCGATTCAAACAGACAAGGGGAACATTAAGCAAATATGATAAATGACCAAGATAATTGATGATTGCCCTAGATGATTACGGTGGATATCTAATTTGTTTTACGTGCGAATATATCAAACTATATTCTTTATTTACTTCAAAAGATTATTGCGAAAATGATTAGTAAGAATAGAAGTATCCTTATGTTAAGATTATTACGTATTAGTCACTGCTTTTCGTCCAGTTTTTTCTTTATGTCAGAGTAGAAAAGACTGATATTTCCTAAATTTTAATTACCTTCACAAAATAACTTCCTTTTAGCAATAATGAAATAATTATTTGGAAGAACAACGCAGTATATCACATATGTATGACGAAAGCACACTTCTTGGAGAGTTGTCTTCGTATTACTGCATTACGGTTTTCGCTTATCACAGACCCTTGTCAACTGGCACTAGGTAATTCCTATTATTTTGTACAATTGCTGTTAGTAATTAATGACAAGGATCCACGATGGAGCGAAATTGTATCTAAATGATATAAAGTCAAGTCTCTAAGAAGTATAGTTTTGATCATCATTAGTTTAACTCTCCTGATTGTCTATATATCCGGCTATACACTTTGATTATTCACTATCAATGTTCCTTTATCGTGAGTTTTGCTGATAATTTTTCTTCCTTGATCCAAACTTCAGTATAGATAAAATACTGATTGTTTACACCAGGCATCAGTTGTCTAATGTTCAATGAAACCATCATCAGGCTTGACTCTGAAGTAATGATAGAAAAAACACCCAAATTATGGGCAAATTTGTCATTACCAGTGTGATGTTGCTACGTGCACTATCTGCATTCTAGCCAGGATAGAAATTCGATAGTATGCTTTTCTATAACAGTTCTGTGGGCAATACTTACACATACCATACAGACATATATGAGCATCTAACACTAAAACTTTTCACATAAGATTATTCTTTACTTCAGGAAAGGTGCGCCTTTCTATCCGCGATTTAAACAGCTCAAGTCTAGGCTGGAAGACGCAGGCATCATAAGCTACTGGATCGACGAGGTGATAGCCAAGCGCGTCAGGGAAAACAGACAAAAAGCAAATGTCAAACTCCAGGCTGGCTTGGACATCGCACGAGAGGTACATACTGTCCATGATATTATATCAAGGGAGGGAAAGTAGAACAATGCTACCTGAGGTTATAACGGAAATTGCCTCATAATGAACGCAAGCAAACCGGGATAATAGATATCCAATGTTAATGATATTGTAATGCTTCAGTATCATAGGGATATATACTTATATATTTCAGCTAACATTTCTGTGAAATTATAAATACTTGGAGTAAAATTCAATTTGTTAATTTTGATAGGATGGATCATTGAAATTCAATATGAACAAGCAATGTTCAAGGAATTATAAACACATATTCGGGTCTCGGACTAAAAATCTTTCTCATATTCAAATCATCCTTTTGGGTTGCTCGACGAGCAAAAATGGGTATGTTTTAAGGAGTAGTGGTTACAACAATGTTTTATGGTTGTGAGGCGTGGACTATAGATAGGGTTGCGCGGTGGAGAGTGGATGTGTTGGAAATGAAATGTTTGAGGACAATATGTGATGTGAGGTGGATTGATCGAGAAAGTGATAAAAGGGTAAGAGAGATGTGTGGTAATAAAAAGAGTGTGGTTGAGAGAGCAGAAGAGGGTGTGTTGAAATGGTCTAGACACATGGATATAATGATTGAGGAAAGATTGACAAAAAGGATATATTTGTCAGAGTGGAGGGAAGAAGGAAAAGCGGGAGATCAAATTCAAGGTGGAAGGATGCAGTGAGAAAAAATTTGAGCTATCGGGGACTGGACATAAAGGAGTGTGAAAGGATTGCAAGGAATAGAGTGAATTGGAACGATGTGGTATAGCGGGGTCAACGTGCTGTCAATGGATTGAGCCAGGGCATGTGAAACGTCTGGGGTAAATTATAGAAAAGTCTGTGGTGCCTGTGTCTGGAAAGGGAGCTATGGTTTCGGTGCATTACACATGACAGCTAGAGACTGAGTGTGAGAGAATAAGGCAATTTTTTGTCTTTTTCTAGCAATACCTCGCTGGAAGGGGGGAAAGGGGGGGTGGTGCTATTTCATGTGTGGCGGAGTGGCAACAGGAAATGGATGAAGACAGCAGGCACTGACATGTACATGTGTATATATGCATATGCCTGTGTATGTGTATTTATGTATATATGTCTGTATCAGGTAGGGGTGGGCCATGCCTCGTCTGTTTCCTTGCACTACCTTGCTGACACAGGAGACGATACTTGATTATGATAAA
The DNA here is from genome assembly GCF_036320965.1 of Panulirus ornatus. Classification (NCBI taxonomy): domain Eukaryota; kingdom Metazoa; phylum Arthropoda; class Malacostraca; order Decapoda; family Palinuridae; genus Panulirus; species Panulirus ornatus. Next base: position 44,424,216 of record NC_092225.1, on the reverse strand, counting down.
TGAATAAACAACTTTCTAAAAGGGGAAACGGAAGAAAGAGTCATGCGGGGAGTGCTCTTCCTCCTCGAAGGCTCTGACTAGGGTGTCTAAATGTGTGTGGTTGTAGCCAAGATGAGAAAAAGGAGAGATAGGTAGTATGTCTGAGGAAAGGAGCCTGGATGTTTTGGTTCTGAGTGAAACGAAGCTCAAGGGTAAAGGGGAAGAGTGGTCTGGGAATGTCTTGGGAGTAAAGTCAGGGGTTAGTGAGAGGAGAAGAGCACAGGAAGGAGTAGCACTACTTCTGAAGCAGGGGTTCTGGGAGTATGTGATAGAGTGTAAGAAAGTAAACTCTAGATTGATATGGGTGAAACTGAAAGTGGATGGAGAGAGATGGATGATTATTGGTGCATATGCACCTGGTCACGAGAAGAAAGATAATGAGAGGCAAAAGCTTTGTGAGCAGCTGAGTGAGTGTGTTAGCATCTTTGATGCACGAGACCGGGTTATACTGATGGGTATTTTGAATGCAAACGTGAATGGTGTGGCATTTGAGGGTATAAATGGTGTACATGGGGCGTTAAGTGTTGTAAATGGAAAATGGTGAAGAGCTTGTAGATTTGTATGCTGAAAAAGGATTGGTGATTAAGAATATTTGGTTTAAAAAGAGAGATATTCATAAGTATATACGTAAAAAGTAGGATAGATGGCCAGAGAGCGCTACTGAATTACGTGTTAATTGATAGGCGCATAAAAGAGAGGCTTTTGGGTGTTGATGAGCTGAGAGGGGCAAACGCAGGGATGTCTGATCATTATCTTGTGGAGGCGTAGGTAGGAATCTATAGATGTTTAGGGATTTATAGAGGTTTTTAGAAAAGAAGAGACAGCGTTGGGGTGAAGAGAGTGGTGAGAGGAATTGAGCTTGGAAAGGAGACTTGTCTGAGGAAGTACCATGAGAGATTGAGTGCAGAATGGAAAAAGGTGAGAGCAAATGACGTAAGGGGAGTGGGGGGAAATGGGATGTATTAGGGAAGCAGTGATGGCTTGCGCAAAAGATGCTTGCGGCACGAGAAAGGTGAGAGGTACGCAGATTAGAAAGGGTAGTGATTAGTGAGATGAAGAAGTAATATTGTTAGTGAAAGAAAAGAGTGAGGCATTTAGACGATTTTTGCAGGGAAATAGTGCAAATGACTGGGAGATGTATACAAGAGAGAGGCAGGAGGTCAAGAGAAAGGTGCAAGAGGCGAAAAAGAGGGCAAATGAGAGTTGGAGTGAAATAGTATCATTAAATTTTAGGGAGAATAAAATGATGTTTTCGAAGGAGGTAAATAGAATGCATAAGACAAGAGAACAAATGGGCACATCGGAGAAGAGAGCTAATGGGGAGGTAATAACAAGTAGTGGTGAAGTGAAGAGGAAATGGAGTGAGTATTTTGAAGGTTTGTTGAATGCGTTTGATGACAGAGTGGCAGATATAGGGTGTCTTGGAAAAGGTGGTGTGCAAAGTGAGAGGGTCAGGGAGAATAGTTTGGTAAACAGAGAAGAGGTTGTGAAAGTTTTGAGTAAAATTATAGACGGCAAGACGGCGAGTTTGGATGGTATTGCAGTGGATTTTTTTTTTAACAAAGTGGGTGACTGTGTTGTTGACTGGCTGGTAAGGATATCCAGTGTATATATGGTTCATGGTGAAGTGCCTGAGGATTGGCGGAATGCATGCGTAGTGCCATTGTACAAATGCAAATGGGATATAGGTGAGTGTTGAAATTATTGAGGTATAAGTCTGTTGAGTATTCCTGGGAGATTATATGGGAGGGTATTGAATGACACGGAAAAGTCATTTACAGGGCATCCGACCGGGGAAGAGCAGTATTTTTTCAGAAGTTATAGAGGATGTGTGGATCTGCCGTTTGCTTGGAAGAATGTGTGTGAGAAATACTTAGAAAAACGGATGGATCTGAATGTAGCATTTATAGACCTGGAGAAAGGAGATGCTATGTGGAAGGTATGAAGAGTATATGGTGTGGGAGGTAAGTTGCTAAGAGTAATGAAGAGTTTTTATCGAGGATGTAAGGCATGTGTACGACTGGGAAGAGAGGAAAGTGATTAGTTCCTACTGAATGTTTGTTTGCGGCAGGGGTGCTTGTTGTCTCTATGGTTGTTTAAGTTGTTTATGAATGCTTTTTTTTGGGAGGTGAATGCAAGAGTTTTGGAGAGAGAGGCAAGTATGCAGCTTTTGGATGAAAGAGCTTAGGAAGTGAGTCAGTTGTTGTTCGCTGATGATGTATCACTGGTGGCTGATTCCGGTGAGGAACTGCAGAAGCTGGTGACTGAGTTTGGTAAAGTGTGTGACAGAACAAAGCTGAGAGCAAATGTGAATAAGAGTTGAGGGATAGGTTATTTGGGAGGTAAGTTTGAGTGGAGAAAAATTGTAGGAAATGAAATGTTTTTGATATGTGGGAGTGGATTTAGCATCAGATGGATCCATGGAAGCAGAAATGAGTCACAAGGTGTGGGAGGGGTAAAGGTTCTGGGAGCATTGAAGAACGTGTGGAAGGCGAGACCGATATCTTGGAGAGCAAAATTGGGTATTTTTAAAGGAATAATAGTTCTAACAATGTTATAAGGTGAGAGGCATGGGCTATAGATAGGGTTTTGCGGAGGGTGGATGTGTTGGAAATGAAATGTTTCAGGATAATATGTGGTGTGAGGTGGTTTAATCGGATAAGTAATTAAGGGGTAAGAGAGGTGTGTGGTAATAGAAAGAATGTGGTTGACAGAGCAGAAGAGGGTGTATTGAATTGGTTTGGTCATATGGAGAGAATGATTGAGGAAAGATTGTCAAAATGGATATATGTGTCAGAGGTGGAGGAAAGGAGGATAAGTGGGAGACCAAATTAGAGGTGGAAGGATGGAGTGAAAAAGATTATAGAGCGAATGGCGCCTGAACATAGGGGAGGGTAAAAGGCGTCCAAGGAATAGAATGACTTGGAACGAGGTGGTATAGCAGGGTTAGGGGTAAGCCTAAGAAAGGTCTGTGGGATCTGGATGTGGAAAGGGAGCCGTGGTTTCGGCGCATAACACATGACAGCTAGAGAATGAGTGTGAACGAGTGTGGCTATCTTGTTTTTTCGTTTCCGGACGCTATATCGCTTTGGGAGGGTGGAGGGGCTATTTCATGTGTGGCAGGGTGGCGACGGAATGGATGAAAACAGCACGTATTGACATATACGTGTGGATACATTTATATATCTGTGTATGTATATGTATGCATATATGCGTGTATGAGAGTTTATATATATATATATCTATATGGTAGGGTTGGTCCACGCCTCGTCTGTTTCCTTGCGCTACCTCACTGACACTGGAGACGATTTTTAAGTATAATAGATAAATAAATAATTTTCTGAAAGGAAAAACAGGTGCAGGAGTCAGCCGGGGAGTGCTCCTCCTCTTCGAAGGTTCAGACTGGTGTGTCTAAATGTGTAGATGTAACCAAGATGAGAAAAAAGAAAAGATAGGTAGTATGTTTGAGAAAAGGAACCTGAATGTTTTGGCTCTGTCAAACGAATCACAAGGGTAAAGAGTAAGAGTTGTTTGGAAATGCCTTGGGAGTAAAGTCAGAGATTGGCTGGAGGACAAGAGCAAAGGAAGGAGTAGCACTACTCCTGAAGCAGGAGTTGTGGAGTATATGATAAAGTGTAAGAAAATAAGATAGATATGGCTAAAACTGAAAGTGGATGGAGATAGATGGGTGATTATTGGTGCCAAGGTACCTGGTCGCGAGAAGAAAGACTATAACAGGCAAGTGTGTTGGTAGCAACTGAATGAGTGTGTTGGCATCTTTGAAGCACGAGACCGGGTTATACTGATCGGTGATTTGAATGCAAACGTGAGTAATACGGCTTTTGAGGGTATAAGTGGTGTACATGGGGTGTTCAGTGTTTTAAATGGAATTAGTGAAGAGCTTGTAGATTTGTATGCTAAAAGAGGATTGATGATTAGGAATATCTGACATAAAAAGAGAGGTATGCATAAGGTTACGTATAAAAGTAGGAGACATGGCCAGAGAGCGTTATTGAATTACGTGTTAATTGATAAGCGCGTGAAAGAGAGACTTTTGGATGTTAATATGCTGAGAGGGGCAACTGTAGGGATGTTTAATCATTATCTTGTGGAGGCATAGGTAGCGGTTTGTAGAGGTTTTCAGAAAATAAGAGAGAATGTTGAGGTGAAGAGAGTGGTGAGAGTAGTGACCTTGGAAAAGAGACTTGTATGAGAAAGTACCAGGAGATATTGAGTGCTGAATGGAAAAAGGTTAGGACAAATGACGTAAGGGGAGTGGGGGAAGAATGTGATTTATTTAGGAAATCAGTGATGGCTTCCGCAAAAGATGCTTGTGGCATGAGAAAGGTGGAAGGTAGGCAGATTAGAAAGGGTAGTGAATGGTGGGATGAAGAAGTAAAATTATCTGTGAAAGAGAAGAGGGAGGCATTTGGACGATTTTTGCAGGGAACTAGTGCAAATGACTGGGAAATGTATAAAAGAGAGAGGCAGGAGGTCAAGAGAAAGGTGCAAGAGGTGAAAAAGAGGCAAACGAGAGTTGGGTGAGAGAGTATCGTTAAATACTAGGGAGAATAAAAAGATGTTTTGAAAGAAGGTAAACAAAATGCGTAAGACAAGAGAACAAATGGGAACATCGGCGAAGTGAGGAGATGGAGTGAGTATTTTGAAGGTTTGTTGAATGTGTTTGATGAAAGAGTGACAGGTATAGGGGTTTTGGTCACGGTGGTGTGCAAAGTAAGAGGGTTAGGAAGAATAGTTTGGTAAAGAGAGAAGAGGTAGTGAAAGCTTTGTGTAAAATGAAAGCCGGCAAGATGGCGAATTTGGATGGTATTGCAGTGGAATATTTTATCAAAGGGGGTGACTGTATTGTTGACTGTATGGTAAGGATATTCAATGTATATATAGTTCGTGATTGGTGGAATGCATGAGAATGCCATTATATAAATGCAAAGGTTATAAAAGTGAGTGTTGAGATTCCAGAGGTAGAAGCTTGCTGAGTATTTTGATGCACGAGACCGGGTTATAGTGATGGCTGATTTGAATGCAAAGGTGAGTAATGTGGCAGTTCAAGGAATAACTGGTGTACATGGGATGTTCAGTGCTGTAAATGGAAATGGTGAAGAGCTTGTAGATTTATGTGCTGAAAAAGGACTGGTAATTGGGAATACCTGCTTTAAAAAGAGAGACATACATAAGTAAACGTATGTAAGTAGGAGAGATGGCCAGAGAGCATTATTGGATTACGTGTTAATTGATAGGCGTGCGAAAGACAGACTTTTGGATGTTAATGTGCTGAGAGGTGCAACTGGAGGGGTGTCTGATCATTATCTTGTGCAGGCGAAGGTGAAGATTTGTAGAGGTTTCAGAGAAGAAGAGAGAAGGTTGAGGTGAAGAGAGTGGTTAGAGTAAGTGAGCTTGGGAAGGAGACTTGTGTGAGGGAGTACCAGGAGATACTGAGCACAGAATGGAAAAAGGTGAGAATAAAGGACGTAAGAGGAGTGGGGGTGGAATGGGATGTATTTAGGGAAGCAGTGATGGTTTGCGCAATAGATGCTTATGGCATGAAAAGCGTGGGAAGTGGGCAGATTAGAAAGGGTAGGGAGTGGTGGGATGAAGAAGTAAGATTATTAGTGAAAGAGAAAAGTGAGGCATTTGACGATTTTTGCAGTGAAATAGTGCAAATGACTGGGAGATTCATAAAAGAAAGAGGCAGTTGTTCAAGAGTAAGAGGCGAAAAAGAGGGCAAATGAAACTTGGGGTGAGAGAGTATCATAAATTTTAGGAAGAATAAAAAGATGTTTTGGAAAGAAGTAAATAAATTGCTTAAGACAAGGGAACAAAGGGGAACATCAGTGAAAGGTCTAATGGGGAGGTGTTAACAAGTACTAGTGATGTGAGGAGATGTAGTGAGTATTATGAAGGTTTTTGAATGTGTTTGATGATAGAGTGGCAGATATACGGTGTTTTGGTGGTGGTGGTGTGCAAAGAGAGAGGGTTGGGGAAAATGGTTTGGTAAACAGAGAAGAGGTAGTAAAAGCTTTGCGGAAGATGAAAGCCGACAAGTCAGCGGGTTTGGATGGTATTGCAGTGGAATTTATTAAAAAAGGGGGTGACTGTGTTGTTGAATGGTTGGTAAGGATATTTAAGGTATGTATGGTGAGGCACCCGAGGACTGGCGGAATGGTTGCAGAGTGCCATTACACAAAGGCAAAAAGGATAAGAGTGAGTGCTGAAATTACAGAGGTATAAGTTTGTTGAATATTCCAGGGAAATTGTATGGGAGGGTATTGATTGAAAGGGTGAAGGCATGTACAGATCATCAAATCGAGGAAGAGCAGTGTGGTTTCAGAAGAGGTTGAGGATATGTGGATCAGGAGTTAGCTTTGAAAAATGGATGTGAGAAATACTTAGAAAAACATATGGATTTGTATGTAGCATTTATGGATCTACAGAAGGCATGTGATAGAGTTCATAAAGATGCTCTATGGAAGGTGCGAAGAATATATGGTGAGGGAAGCAAGTTGTTAGAAACAGTAAAAAGTTTTTATCGAGGATGCAATGTATGTGTACGTGTAGGAAGACAGGAAAGTGATTGGTTCTCAGTGAATGTTGGTTTGCCGCAGGGGTGTGTGATGTCTCCAGGGTTCTTTACTCTGTTTATGGATAGAGTTGTTAAGGAGGTGAATGCAAGAGTTTTGGAAAGAGGGGCACGTATGCAGTAAGTTGTGGATAAGAGAGTTTTGGAAGTGAGTCAGTAGTTGCTCGCTGTTGATGCAGGGTTGGTGGCTGACTTGGGTGAGAAACTGCAAAAGCTGGTGACTGAGTGTGTAAAGTGTGTGAAAGAAGAAAGTTAAGAGTAAATGTGAATAAGAGCAAGGTTATTAGGTACAGTATAGTTGACGGTCAAGTCATTGGGAGGCAAGTTTGAATGGAGAAAAAACGGAGGAAGTAAAGTGTTTTAGATATCTGGGAGTGGATCTGGCAGCGGATGGAACCATGGAAGCGGAAGTAAATCATAGTGTGGGGGAGGGGACGAGAATCCTGGGAGCCTTGAAGAATGTGTTGAAGTCGAGAACATTATCTTGGAAAGCAAAAATGGCTATGTTTGAAGGAATAGTGGTTCCAACAATATTGTATAGTTGCGAGGCGTGGGCTATGTATAGAGTTGTGCGCAGGAATGTGGATGTGCTGGAAATGAGATGTTTGAGGAGAATATGTGGTGTAAGGTGGTTTGATCGAGTAAGTAATGTAAGGGTAAGAGAGATGTGTGGCAATAAAAAGAGCTTGGTTGAGAGAACAAAAGAGGGTGTTTTGAAATGGTTTGGGCACATGGAGAGAATGAGTGAGGAAAGATTGACAAAGAGGATATATATGTCGGAGGTGGAGGGAACGAGGAGAAGTGGGAGACCAAATTGGAGGTGGAAAGATGGAGTGAAAAAGATTTTGAGTGATCGGGGCCTGAACATGAAGGAGGGTGAAAGGCGGGCAAGGAATAGAGTGAATTGGATCGATGTGGTATACCGGGGTCGACGTGCTGTCAATGGATTGAATCAGGGCATGCGAAGCGTTTGGTGTAAACCATGGAAAGTTCTGTGGGGCCTAGATGTGGAAAGGGAGCTGTGGTTTTGGGCATTATTGCATGAAAGCTACAGACTGAGTGTGAGCAAATGGGGCCTTTGTTGTCTTTTCCTGGCACTGCCTCGCACACATGATGGGGGAGGGGGATGTTATTCCGTGTGTGGCGGGGTGGCGATGGGAGTAAATAGGGGTAGACAGTGTGAATTGTGAGCATGTGTGTATATGTGTGTGTCTGTGTGTGTATATATGTGTGTACGTTGGGATGTGTGGGTGTGTATGTTTGCGTGTGTGGACTTGTGTGTGTGTGCATGTGTGTGGGGGTAGGTTGGGCCATTTCTTTCGTCTGCTTCCTTGCGCTACCTCGCAGGCGCAGGAGGAAGCGACAGAGCAAAATGAATAAAAATATATATATATATAAATATATATATGTATATATATATATATATATATATATATATATATATATATATATATATATATATATATATATATATATATATATATATATATATATATATATATATATATATATATTTTGGTAGCGCAAGGAAACAGACGAAAGAAATGGAAAAACCCACCCCCATACACATGTACATACATACACGACCACACACGCAAATACACACACCTATACATCTCAATGTACACATATATATACACACACAGACAGACACATATACCCATGTACGCAATTCACACTGTCTGCCTTTATTCATATCCATCGCCACCTCGCCACACATGAAATACCATCCCCCTCCCCCCTCATATGTGCGAAGTAGCGCTAGGAAAAAACAACAAAGGCCCCATTCGTTCACACTCAGTCTCTAGCTGTCTTGCAATAATGCCCGAAACCACAGCTCCCTTTCCACATCCAGGCCCGACACTACTTTCCATGGTTTACCCCAGACGCTTCACATGCCCTGATTCAATCCACTGACAGCACGTCAACCACGGTATACCACATCGATCCAATTCACTCTATTCCTTGCCCGCCTTTCACCCTCCTGCATGTTCAGGCCCCGATCACTCAAAATCTTTCTCACTCCATCTTTCCACCTCCAATTTGGTCTCCCACTTCTCCTCGTTCCCTCCACCTCCGACACATATATCCTCTTGGTCAATCTTTCCTCACTCATTCTCTCCATGTGCCCAAACCATTTCAAAACACCCTCTTCTGCTCTCTCAACCACGCTCTTTTTATTTCCACACATCTCTCTTACCCTTACATTACTTACTCGGTCAAACTGCCTCACACCACACATTGTCCTCAAACATCTCATTTCCAGCACATCCACCCTCCTGCGCACAACTCTATCCATAGACCACGCCTCGCAACCATACAACATTGTTGGAACCACTATTCCTTCAAACATACCCATTTTTGCTTTCCGAGATAATGTTCTCGACTTCCACACATTCTTCAAGGCTCCCAGGATTTTCGCCCCCTCCCCCACCCTATTATCTGATTCCGCTTCCATGGTTCCATCCGCTGCCAGATCCACTCCCAGATATCTAAAACACTTTACTTCCTCCAGTTTTTCTGCATTCAAACTTACCTCCCAATTGACTTGACCCTCAACCGTACCGTACCTAATTACCTTGCTCTTATTCACATTTACTCTTAACTTTCTTCTTTCACACACTTTACCAAACTCAGTCACCAGCTTCTGCAGTTTCTCACATGAATCAGCCACCAGCGCTGTATCATCAGCGAGCAACAACTGACTCACTTCCCAAGCTCTCTCATCCCCAACAGACTTCATACTTGCCCCTCTTTCCAAAACTCTTGCATTCACCTCCTTAACAACCCCATCCATAAACAAATTAAACAACAATGGAGACATCAAACACCCCTGCCGCAAACCTACATTCACTGAGAACCAATCACTTTCCTCTCTTCCTACACGTACACATGCCTTACATCCTCGATAAAAACTTTTCACTGCTTCTAATAACTTGCCTCCCACACCATATATTCTTAATACCTTCCACAGAGCATCTCTGTCAACTCTATCATATGCCTTCTGCAGATCCATAAATGCTACATACAAATCCATTTGCTTTTCTAAGTATTTCTCACTTACATTCTTCAAAGCAAACACCTGATCCACACCTCTTCTACCACTTCTGAAACCACTTTACTCTTCCCCAGTCTGATGCTCTGTACATGCCTTCACCCTCTCAATCAATACTCTCCTATATGATTTACCAGGAATACTCAACAAACTTGTACCTATGTAATTTGAGGACTCACTCTTATTCCCTTTGCCTTTGTACGATGGCACTATGCACGCATTCCGCCAATCCTCAGGCACCTCACCATGAGTCATACATACATTAAATAACCTTACCAACCAGTCAATAATACATTCATCCCCTTTTTTAATAAATTCCGCTGCAATACCATCCAAACCTGCTGCCTTGCAGGCTTTCATCTTCCGCAAAGCTTTTAATACCTCTTCTCTGTTTACCAAATCATTTTCCTTAACCCTCTCACTTTGCACACCACCTCGACCAAAACACCCTATATCTGCCACTCTATCATCAAACACATTCAACAAACCTTCAAAATAATCACTCCATCTCCTTCTCACATCACCACTACTTGTTATCACCTCCCCATTTGCGCCCTTCACTTAAGTTCCCATTTGCTCCCTTGTCTTATGCACTTTATTTACCTCCTTCTAGAGCATCTTTTTATTCTCCCTGAAATTTAATGATACTCTCTCACCTCAAACTCTCGTTTGCCCTCTTTTTCACCTCTTGCACCTTTCTCTTGACCTCCTGTCTCTTTCTTTTATACATACATACATACATATATATTTCATATTTATTTTGCTTTATCGCTGTCTCACGCGTTTGCGAGGTACCGCAAGGAAACAACCGAAAGAAATGGCCCAACCAACCCCCATACACATTTATATACATACACATCCACACAGGCAAATACACACACCTATATATTTCAATGTACACCTAAATACAAACACACAGACACACACATATACACCCATGCACACAATTCACACTGTCTGCCTTCATTCATTCCTATCGCCACCCCGCCACACATGGAATACCATCCCCCTACCCCCTCATATGTGCGAGGTAGCGCTAGTAAAAAACAACAAAGGCCATATTTGTTCACAGTCTCTAGCTGTCATGCAATAATGCCCGAAACCACAGCTCCCTTTCCCTATCCAGGCCCCACACTACTTTCCATGGTTTACCCCAGACGCTTCACATGCCCTGATTCAATCCATTGACAGCACGTCAACCCCGGTACACCACATCGATCCAACTTACTCTGTTCCTTGCCCGCCTTTCACCCTCCTGCATGTTCAGGCCCCGATAACTCAAAACCTTTTTCACTACATCTTTCCACCTCCAATTTGGTCTCCCACTTCTCCTCGTTCCCTCCACCTCCGACACATATATCCTCTTGGTCAATCTTTCCTCACTCATTCTATCCATGTGCCTAAACCATTTCAAAACGCCCTCTTATGCTCTATCAACCACGCTCTTTTTATTTCCACACATCTCTCTCACCCTTACATTACTTACTCGATCAAACCACCTCACACCACATATTGTCCTCAAACATCTCATTTCCAGCACATCCACCCTCCTGCGCACAACTCTATCCATAGCCCACGCCTCGCAACCATACAACATTGTTGGAACCACTATTCCTTCAAACATAGCCATTTTTGCTTTCCGAGATAATGTTCTCGACTTCCACACATTCTTCAAGGCTCCCTGGATTCTCGCCCCATCCCCCACCCTATCATTCACTTCCGCTTCCATGGTACCATCCGCTGCCAGATCCACTCCCAGATATCTAAAACACTTTACTTCCTCCAGTTTTTCTCCATTCAAACTTACCTCCCAATTGACTTGACCCTCAACCCAACTGTACCTAATAACCTATCTCTTATTCACATTTGCTCTTAACTTTCTTCTTTCACACACTTTACCAAACTCAGTCACCAGTTTCTGCAGTTTCTCACATGAATCAGCCACCAGCGCTGTATTATCAGCGAACAACAACTGACTCACTTCTCAAGCCTTCTCATTCACAACAGACTTCATACTTGCCCCTCTTTCCAAAACTCTTGCATTCACCTCCCTAACAACCCCATCCATAAACAAATTAAACAACCATGGAGACATCACACACCCCTGCCGCAAACCTACATTCACTGAGAGCCAATCACTTTCCTCTCTTTCTACACTTACACATGCCTTACATCCTCGATAAAAACTTTTCACTGCTTCTAATAACTTGCCTCCCACACCATATATTCTTAATACCTTCCACAGAGCATCTCTATCAACTCTATCATATGCCTTCTCCAGATCCATAAATGCTACATACAAATACATTTGCTTTTCTATGTATTTCTTACATACATTCTTCAAAGCAAACACCTGATCCACACATCCTCTAACACTTCTGAAACCACATTGCTCTTCCCCATTCTGATGCCTTCACCCTCTCAATCAATACCCTCCTATATAATTTACCAGAAATACTCAACAAACTCATACCTTTGTAGTTGAGCACTCACTTTTATCCCCTTTGCCTTTGTACAATGGCACTATGCACGCATTTCGCCAATACTCAGGCACCTCACCATGAGTCATACATACATTAAATAACCTTACCAACCAGTCAACAATACAGTCACCCCCTTTTTTAATAAATTCCACTGCAATACCATCCAAACCTGCTGCCTTGCCGGCTTTCATCTTCCGCAAAGCTTTTACTACCTCTTCTCTGTTTACCAAGTCATTATCCCTAACCCTCTCACTTTGCACACATCCTCGACCAAAACACACTATATCTGCCACTCTATCATCAAACACATTCAACAAACCTTCAAAATACTCACTCCATATCCTTCTCACATCACCAATACTTGTTATCACCTCCCCATTAGCGCCCTTCAATGAAGTTCCCATTTCTTCCCTTGTCTTACGCACTTTATTTACCTCCTACCAGAACATATTTTTATTCTCCCTAAAATTTAATGATACTCTCTCACCCAAACTCTCATTTACCCTTTTTTTTTCACCTCTTGCACCTTTCTCTTGACCTTCTGTCTCTTTCTTTTATACTTCTCCAACTCAATTTCATTTTTTCCCTGCAAAAATTGTCCAAATGCCTCTCTCTTCTCTTTCACTAATAATCTCACTTCTTCATCCCACCACTCACTACCCTTTCCATCACTGATTCCCTAGATACATTCCATTCCTCCCCCACTCCCCTTACTTCCATTATTCTCAACTTTTTCCATTCTGTACTCAGTCTCTCCTGGTACTTCCTCACACAAGTCTCCTTCACAAGTTCACTTACTCTCACCACCCTCTTCACCAAAACATTCACTCTTCTTTTCTGAAAACCCATACAAATCTTCATCTTAGCCTCCACAAGATAATGATCAGACATCCCTCCAGTTGCACCTCTCAGCATATTAACATCCAAAAGTCTCTCTTTCGCGCGCCTATCAATTAACACGTAATCCAATAACGATCTCTGTTCATCTCTCCTACTTACATACGTATACTTATGTATATCTCCCTTTTTAAACCAGGTATTCCCAATCACCAGTCCTTTTCAGTACATAAATCTACAAGCTCTTCACCATTTCCATTTACAACACTGAACACCCCATGTGTAAACCAATTATTACCTCAACTGCCATATATATATATATATATATATATATATATATATATATATATATATATATATATATATATATATATATATATATATATATATATATATATATATATATATATTTTGCTTTGTCGCTGACTCCCGCGTTTGCGAGGTAGCGCAAGGACACAGACGAAAGAAGTGGCCCAACCCACCCCCATACACATGTACATACATAAGTCCACACACGCAAATATACATACCTACACACCTTTCCATGGTTCACCCCAGACGCTTCACATGCCTTGATTGAATCCACTGACAGCACGTCAACCCCGGTATACCACATCGATCCAATTCACTCTATTCCTTACTCTCCTTTCAACCACCTGCATGTTCAGGCCAAGATCACACAAAATCTTTTTCACTCAATCTTTCCACCTCCAATTTGGTCTCCCACTTCTTCTCGTTCCCTCCACCTCCGACACTTATATCCTCTTGGTCAATCTTTCCTCACTCATTCTCTCCATGTGCCCAAACCATTTCAAAACACTCTCTTCTGCTCTCTCAACCACGCTCTTATTATTTCCACACATCTCTCTTACCCTTACGTTACTTACTCGATCAAACCACCTCAAACCACACATTGTCCTCAAGCATCTCATTTCCAGCACATCCATCCTCCTGCGCACAACTCTATCCAAAGCCCACGCCTCGCAACCATACAACATTGTTGGAACCACTATTCCTTCAAACATACCTATTTTTGATTTCCGATATAATGTTCTCGACTTCCACACATTCTTCAAGGCTCCCAGAATTTTCGCCCTTTCCCCCACCCTATGATCTGCTTCCGCTTCCATGGTTCCATCCGCTGCCAGATCCACTCCCAGATATCTAAAACACTTCACTTCCTCCAGTTTTTCTCCATTCAAGCTTACCTCCCAATTGACATGACCCTCAACCCTACCGTACCTAATTACCTTGCTCTTATTCACATTTACTCTTAACTTTCTTCTTTCACACACTTTACCAAACTCAGTCACCAGCTTCTGAAGTTTCTCACATGAATCAGCCACCAGCGCTGTATCGTCAGCGAACAACAACTGACTCACTTCCCAAGCTCTCTCATCCCCAACAGACTTCATACTTGCCCCTCTTTCCAAAACTCTTGCATTCACCTCCCTAACAACCCCATCCATAAGCAAATTAAACAACCATGGAGACATCACACACCCCTGCCGCAAACCTACATTCACTGAGAACCAATCACTTTCCTCTCTTCCTACACGTACACATGCCTTACATCCTCGATAAAAACTTTTCACTGCTTCTAACAACTTGCCTCCCAGACATTATATTCTTAATACCTTCCACAGAGCATCTCTATCAACTCTATTATATGCCTTCTCCAGATCCATAAATGCTACATACAAATCCATTTGCTTTTCTAAGTATTTCTCACTTACATTCTTTAAAGCAATCACCTGATCCACACCTCCTCTACCACTTCTGAAACCACATTGCTCTTCCCCAATCTGATGCTCCGTACTTGCCTTCACCCTCTCAATCAATACCCTCCTATATAATTTACCAGGAATACTCAACAAACTTATACCTCTGTAATTTGAGCACTCACTCTTATCCCCTTTGCCTTTGTACGATTGCACTATGCAGGCATTCCGCCAATCCTCAGGAACCTCACCATGAGTCATACATATATTAAATAACCTTACCAACCAGTCAATAATACAGTCACCCCCTTTTTTAATAAATTCCGCTGCAATACCATCCAAACCTGCTGCTTTGCTGGCTTTCATCTTCCGCAAAGCTTTTACTACCTTTTCTCTGTTTACCAAATCATTTTCCCTAACCCTCTCACTTTGCACACCACCTCGACCAAAACACCCTATATCTGCCACTCTAACATCAAACGCATTCAACAAACCTCCAAAATACTCACTCCATCTCCTTCTCACATCATCACTACTTGTTATCACCTCCCCATTTGCGCCCTTCACTTAAGTTCCCATTTGCTCCCTTGTCTTACGCACTTTATTTACCTTCTTCTAGAACATCTTTTTATTCCCTATAAAATTTAATGATACTCTCTCACCCCAACTCTCGTTTGCCCTATTTTTCACTTCTTACACCTTTCTCTTGACCTCCTGTCTCTTTCTTTTATACATACATATTATTTTTTTTTTTTTATTTTGCTTTGTCGCTTTCTCCCGTGTTTGCGAGGTAGCGCAAGGAAACAGACGAAAGAAATGGCCCAACCCACCCCCATATACAATGTATATACATACACGTCCACACACGCAAATATACATACCTATACATCTCAATGTACACATATATATACACACACATACACATACATATATACCCATGCGCACAATTCACACTGTCTGTCTTTATTCATTCCCATCGCCACCTCGCCACACATGGAATACCATCCCCCTCCCCCATCATGTGTGTGAGGTAGCACTTGGAAAAGACAACAAAGGCCCGATTCGTTAACACTCATTCTCTAGCTGTCATGCAATAATGCCCGAAACGACAGCTCCCTTTCCACATCCAGGCCCCAGAGAACTTTCCATGGTTTACCCCAGACGCTTCACATTCCCTGATTCAATCCACTGACAGTACGTCAACCCCGGTATACCACATCGATCCAATTCACTCTATTCCTTGCCCTCCTTTCACCCTCCTACATGTTCAGGCCCTGATCACACAAAATCTTTTTCACTCCATCTTTCCACCTCCAATTTGGTCTCCCACTTCTCCTCGTTCCCTCCACCTCCGACACATATATCCTCTTGGTCAATCTTTCCTCACTCATTCTCTCCATGTGCCCAAACCATTTCAAAACACCCTTTTCTGCTCTCTCAACCACGCTCTTTTTATTTCCACACATCTCTCTTACCCTTACATTACTTACTCGATCAAACCACATCACACCACACATTGTCCTCAAACATCTCATTTCCAGAACATCCACCCTCCTGCGCACAATTCTATCCATAGCCCATGCCTCGCAACCATACAACATTGTTGGAACCACTATTCCCTCAAACATACCCATTTTAGCTTTCCGAGATATATATATATATATATATATATATATATATATATATATATATATACACACATACATTCTTCAAAGCAAACACCTGATCTACACATACTCTACCACTTCTGAAACCACACTGCTCTTCCCCAGTCTGATGCTCTGTACATGCCTTCACCCTCTCAATCAATACCCTCCCATATAATTTACCAGGAATACTCAACAAACTTATACCTCTGTAATTTGAGCACTCACTCTCATCCCCTTTGCCTTTGTACAATGGCAATATGCACGCATTCCGCCAATCCTCAGGCACCTCACCGTGAGTCATACATACATTAAATAACCTTACCAACCAGTCAACAATACAGTCACCCCCTTTTTTGATAAATTCCACTGCAATACCATCCAAACCTGCTGCCTTGCCGGCTTTCATCTTTAGCAAAGCTTTTACTACCTCTTCTCTGTTTACCAAATCATTTTCCCTAACCCTCTCACTTTGCACACCACCTCGACCAAAACACCCTATATCTGCCACTCTATCATTAAACACATTCAACAAACCTTCAAAATACTCACTCCATCTCCTTCTCACATCACCACTACTTGTTATCACCTCCCCATTTGCGCCCTTCACTGAAGTTCCCATTTGCTCCCTTGTCTTACGCACTTTATCTACCTCCTTCCAGAACACCTTTTTATTCTCCCTAAAATTTAATGATACATATATATATATATATATATATATATATATATATATATATATATATATATATATATATATATATATATATATATATATATACACATATATATATATATATATATATATATATATATATATATATATATATATATATATATATATATATATTTATATATATATATATATATATATATATTTATTTTATATTTATTTTGCTTTGTCGCTGTCTCCCGCGTTTGCGAGGTAGCGCAAGGAAACAACAGAAAGAAATGGCCCAACCAACCCCCATACACATTTATATACATACACGTCCACACACGCAAATACACACACCTATATATTTCAATGTACATCTAAATACACACACACAGACACACACATATACACCCATGCACACAATTCACACTGCCTTCATTCATTCCCATCGCCACCCCGCCAAACTTGGAATACAATCCCCCTCCCCCTCATATGTGCGAGGTAGTGCTAGTAAAAAACAACAAAGGCCCCATTTGTTCACAATCAGTCTCTAGTTGTCATGCAATAATGCCCGAAACCACAGCACCCTTTCCACATCCAGGCCCCACACTTCTTTCCATGGTTTACCTCAGACGCTTCACATGCCCTGATTCAATCCATTGACAGCACGTCAACCCCGGTACACCACATCGATCCAATTTACTCTATTCCTTGCCCGCCTTTCACCCTCCTGCATGTTCAGGCCCCGATAACTCAAAATCTTTTTCACTCCATCTTTCCACCTCCAATTTGGTCTCCCACTTCTCCTCGTTCCCTCCACCTCCGACACATATATCCTCTTGGTCAATCTTTCCTCACTCATTCTCTCCATGTGCCCAAACCATTTCAAAACGCCCTCTTATGCTCTATCAACCACGCTCATTCTATTTCCACACATCTCTCTCACCCTTACATTACTTACTCGATCAAACCACCTCACACAACATATTGTCCTCAAACATCTCATTTCCAGCACATCCATCCTCCTGCGCACAACTCTATCCATAGCCCACGCCTCGCAACCATACAACATTGTTTGAACAACTATTCTTTCAAACATACACATTTTTGCTTTCCGAGATAATGTTTTCGACTTCCACACATTCTTTAAGGCTTCCCGGATTTTCGCCCCCTCCCCCACCTTATGATTCACTTTCGCTTCCATGGTACCATCCGCTGCCCGATCCACTCCCAAATATCTAAAACACTTTACTTCCTCCAGTTTTTCTCCATTCAAACTTACCTCCCAATTGACTTGACCCTCAACCCTACTGTACGTAATAACCTTGCTCTTATTCACATTTACTCCTACTTTCTTCTTTCAAACACTTTGCCAAACTCAGTCACCAGCTTCTGCAGTTTCTCACATGAATCAGCCACCAGCGCTGTATCATCAGCGAACTACAACTGACTCACTTCCCAAGATCTCTCATTCACAAAAGACTTCATACTTGCCCCTCTTTCCAAAACTCTTGCATTCACCTCCCTAACAACCCCATCCATAAACAAATTAAACAACCATGGAGACATCACACACTTCTGCCGCAAACCTACATTCACTGAGAACCAATCACTTTCCTCTCTTCCTACACGTACACATGCCTTACATCCGCGATAAAAACTTTTCACTGCTTCTAACAACTTGCCTCCCACACCATATATTCTTAATACCTTCCACAGAGCATCTCTATCAACTCCATCATATGCCTTCTCCAGATCCATAAATGCTACATACAAATCCATTTGCTTTTCTAAGTATTTCTCACATACATTCTTCGAAGCAAACACCTGATCCACACATCCTCTACCACTTCTGAAACCACACAGCTCTTCCCCAATCTGATGCTCCGTATATGCCTTCACCCTCTCAATCCATGCTCTCCCATATAATTTACCAGGGATACTCAGGAAACTTATACCTCTGTAGTTTGAGCACTCACTCTTATCCCCTTTGCCTTTGTACAATGGCACTATGCACGAATTCCGCAAATCCTTAGGCATCTCACCATGAGTCATACATACATTGAATAACCTTACCGACCTGTCAACAATACAGTCACACCCTTTTTTTATAAATTCCACTGCGATACCATCCAAACCTGCTGTCTTGCCGGGTTTCATCATCTGCAAAGGTTTTACTACCTCTTCTCTGTTTACCAAATCATTTTCCCTAACCCTCTCACTTTGCACACCACCTCGACCAAGACATCCTATATCTGCCACTCTATCATCAAACACATTTATATATATATATATATATATATATATATATATATATATATATATATATATATATATATATATATATATATATATACATATATATATATATATATATATATATATATATATATATATATATATATATATATATATATATATATATATATATATATATATATATATATATATATATATATATATATATATATATATATATATATATATATATATATATATATATATATATATATATATATATATATATATATATATATATATATACATATATATATATATATATATATATATATATTATTAGGTACAGTAGGGGTGAGGGTCATGTCAATTGGGAGGTAAGTTTGAATGGAGAATAACTGGAGGAAGTAAAGTGTTTTAGATATCTGGGAGTTGATCTGGCAGCGGATGGAACCATGGAAGCGGAAGTGGATCATAGAGTGGCGGAGGGGGCGAAAATCCTGGGAGCCTTGAAAAATGTGTGGAAGTCGAGAAAATTATCTCGGAAA
Source organism: Panulirus ornatus (assembly GCF_036320965.1). Lineage (NCBI taxonomy): Eukaryota > Metazoa > Arthropoda > Malacostraca > Decapoda > Palinuridae > Panulirus > Panulirus ornatus. The sequence goes on along the minus strand of NC_092225.1, from coordinate 44,404,396 downwards.
GCAAAAATGGGTATGTTTGAAGGAGTAGTGGTTCCAACCATGTTGTATGGTTGCGCGGCGTGGGCTATCGATAGAGTTGTGCGCTGGGGGTTGGATGTGCTGGAAATGAGATGTTTGAGGACAATGTGTGGTGTGAGGTGGTTTGATCGAGTAAGTAACGTAAAGGTAAGAGAGATGTGTGGAAATAAAAAGAGCGTGGTTGAGAGAGCAGAAGAGGGTGTTTTGAAATGGTTTGGGCACATGGAGAGAATGAGTGAGGAAAGATTGACCAAGAGGATATATGTGTCGGAGGTGGAGGGAACGAGAAGTGGGAGACCAAATTGGAGGTGGAAAGATGGAGTGAAAAAGATTTTGTTTAATCTTGGCCTGAACACGCAGGAGGGTGAAAGGCGGGCAAGGAATAGAGTGAATTGGATCGATGTGGTATACCTGGGTTGACGTGCTGTCAGTGGATTGAATCAGGACAAATGAAGCGTCTGGGGTAAACCATGGAAAGCTGTGTAGGTATGTATATTTGCGTGTGTGGACGTGTATGTATATACATGTGTATGGGGGTGTGTTGGGCCATGTCTTTCGTCTTTTTCCTTGCAGTACCTCGGAAACGCGGGACACAGCGACAAAGCAAAAAAAAAAAAAAAAAAAATATTTATATATATATATATATATATATATATATATATATATATATATATATATATATATATATATATATATATATATATATATATTTAGTTTGCTTTGTCGCTGTCTCCCTCGTTTGCGAGGTAGCGCAAGGAAACAGACGAAAGAAAGGGCCCAACCCACCTTTATACACATGTATATACCTTTGTTCCCTTTCCATTTCGACGTTGGCACAATGCAAGCATTCCGCAAATCCTCAGGCATCTCACCCTGAATTACACATACATTAAATAACCTTACCAACCAGTCAACAATGCAGTCCTCCCCTTTTTTAATAAATTCCACTACAATTTCATCCAAATCCGCCACCTTGCCGGCTTTCATCTTCCGCAAAGCTTTCTCTACCTCCTCTCTGTTTACCAAATCATTTTCCCTAACACCAGTCACTTTGCATACCACACCGACCCAAACACCCTATATCTGCCACTCTATCATCAAACACATTCAACAAACCTTCAAAATACTCACTCCATCTCCTCGTATCACCACTACTTGTTATCACCTCCCCATTAGCCCTCTTCACTGAAGTTCCTATTTGTTCCTTCGTCTTATGGACTTTATTTACCTTCTTCCAAAACATCTTTTTATTCTCCCTAAAATTTAATGATACTCTCTCACCAACTCTCATTTGCCCTCTTTTTCACCTCCTGCACCTTTCTCTTGACTTCCGGCCTCTTTCTTTCATATATCTTCCACTCCTTTGCATTATTTCCCTGCAAAAATTTTCCAAATGCCTCTCTCTTCTCTTTCACTATTAATCTTACTTCTTCATCCGGAAACTCACTACTCTTTCTAATCTGCCTACCTCCCACGCTTCTCATGCCACAAGCATCTTTTGCGCAAGTAATCACTGCTTCCCTAAATACACCCCCTTATTCCCCCACTCTCCTTACCTCATTTGTTCTCACCTTTTTCCATTCTGAGCTCAGTCTCTCCAGGTACTTCTTCACACAAGTCTCCTTCCCAAGCTCACTTACTCTCACCATTTTCTTCACCCCAATATTCTCTCTTCTTTTTTGAAAACCTCTACAAATCTTCACCTTCGCCTCCACAAGATATGGATCAGACATCCCTCTAGTTGCATCTCTCAGCACATTAACATCCAAAATTCTCTCTTTCGCGCGTCTATCAATTAACACGTAATCCAATAACGCTCTCTGGCCATCTCTCCTACTTATATACGTATACTTATGTATATCTCTCATTTCAAACCAGATATATAATATATATATATATATATATATATATATATATATATATATATATATATATATATATATATATATATATATATTTTTTTTTTTTTTTTTTTTTTTTTATACTTTGTCGCTGTCTCCCGCGTTTGCGAGGTAGCGCAAGGAAACAGACGAAAGAAATGGCCCAACCCCCCCCCCCATACACATGTACATACACACGTCCACACACGCAAATATACATACCTACACAGCTTTCCATGGTTTACCCCAGACGCTTCAAATGCCTTGCTTCAATCCACTGACAGCACGTCAACCCCTGTATACCACATGACTCCAATTCACTCTATTTCTTGCCCTCCTTTCACCCTCCTACATGTTCAGGCCCCGATCACACAAATTCTTTTTCACTCCATCTTTCCACCTCCAATTTGGTCTCCCTCTTCTCCTCGTTCCCTCCACCTCCGACACATATATCCTCTTGGTCAATCTCTCCTCACTCATTCTCTCCATGTGCCCAAACCATTTCAAAACACCCTCTTCTGCTCTCTCAACCACGCTCTTTTTATTTCCACACATCTCTCTTACCCTTACGTTACTTACTCGATCAAACCACCTCACACCACACATTGTCCTCAAACATCTCATTTCCAGCACATCCATCCTCCTGCGCACATCTCTATCCATAGCCCACGCCTCGCAACCATACAGCATTGTTGGAACCACTATTCCCTCAAACATACCCATTTTTCCTTTCCGAGATAATGTTCTCGACTTCCACACATTTTTCAAGGCTCCCAAAATTTTCGCCCCCTCCCCCACCCTATGATCCACTTCCGCTTCCATGGTTCCATCCGCTGACAGATCCACTCCCAGATATCTAAAACACTTCACTTCCTCCAGTTTTTCTCCATTCAAACTCACCTCCCAATTGACTTGACCCTCACCCCTACTGTACCTAATAACCTTGCTCTTATTCACATTTACTCTCAACTTTCTTCTTCCACACACTTTACCAAACTCAGTCACCAGCTTCTGCAGTTTCTCACATGAATCAGCCACCAGCGCTGTATCATCAGCGAACAACAATTGACTCACTTCCCAAGCTCTCTCATCCCCAACAGACTTCATACTTGCCCCTCTTTCCAGCACTCTTGCATTTACCTCCTTTACAACCCCATCCATAAACAAATTAAACAACCATGGAGACATCACACACCCCTGCCGCAAACCTACATTCACTGAGAACCAATCACTTTCCTCTCTTCCTACACGTACACATGCCTTACATCCTCGATAAAAACTTTTCACTGCTTCTAACAACTTGCCTCCCACACCATATATTCTTAATACCTTCCACAGAGCATCTCTATCAACTCTATCATATGCCTTCTCCAGATCCATAAATGCTACATACAAATCCATTTGCTTTTCTAAGTATTTCTCACATACATTCTTCAAAGCAAACACCTGATCCACACATCCTCTACCACTTCTGAAACCGCACTGCTCTTCCCCAATCTGATGTTCTGTACATGCCTTCACCCTCTCAATCAATACCCTCCCATATAATTTACCAGGAATACTCAACAAACTTATACCTCTGTAATTTGAGCACTCACTCTTATCCCCTTTGCCTTTGTACAATGGCACTATGCACGCATTCCGCCAATCCTCAGGCACCTCACCATGAGTCATACATACATTAAATAACCTTACCAACCAGTCAACAATACAGTCACCCCCTTTCTTAATAAATTCCACTGCAATACCATCCAAACCTGCTGCCTTGCCGGCTTTCATCTTCCGCAAAGCTTTTACTACCTCTTCTCTGTTTACCAAATCATTTTCCCTAACCCTCTCACTTTGCACACCACCTCGACCAAAACACCCTATATCTGCCACTCTGTCATCAGACACATTCAACAAACCTTCAAAATACTCATTCCATCTCCTTCTCACATCACCGCTACTTGTTATCACCTCCCCATTTACGCCCTTCACTGAAGTTCCCATTTGCTCCCTTGTCTTACGCACCCTATTTACCTATTTATATATATATATATATATATATATATATATATATATATATATATATATATATATATATATATATATATATGTATATATATATATGTATATATATATATATATATATATATATATATATATATATATATATATATATATATATATATATATATATATATATATATATATATATATATATATATATATATATATATATATATATATATACATATATATATATATATATATATATATATATATATATATATATATATATATATATATATATATATATATATATATATATATATATATATATATATATATATACATGGGGTAAACCATGGAAAGCTGTGTAGGTATGTATATTTTCGTGTGTGGACGTATGTATATACATGTGAATGGGGGGGGGTTGGGCCATTTCTTTCGTCTGTTTCCTTGCGCTACCTCGCAAACGCGGGAGACAGCGACAAAGTATAATAAAAAAAAAAATATAATATATATATATATATATATATATATATATATATATATATATATATATATATGTACATATATATATAAATATATATATATATATATATATATATATATATATATATATATATATATATATATATATATATATATATATATATATATATATATATATATTTATATATATATATATATACATATATATACATATATATATATATATATATATATATATATATATATATATATATATATATATATATATATATATATATATATATATATATATATGTATATTTGAATCATGAATACATTAAATAACCTTACCAACCACTCAACAATACAGTCACCCTCTCTATTAATAAATTTCAATGCAATACCTTCGAAACCCGCTGCCCTGCCGGTTTACCAAATCATTTTCCTTAACCCTCTCACTTTGCACACCACCTCGACCAAAACACCCTATTTCTGCCACTCTATCATCAAACATATTCAACAAGCCTTCGAAATACTCACTCCATCTCCTTCTCACATCACCACTTCTTATAATCACCTCACCATTAAGCACCTTCACTGAAGTTCCCAGTGATAACCTTGTGTTACGCACTTTATCTACCTCCTTCCAAAACATCTTTTTATTCTGCCTAAAATTAATGATACTCTCTAACTCCAACTCTCATTTGCCTTCTTTTTCACCTCTTGCACCTTTCTCTTCACCTCCTGCCTCTTTCTTTTATACATCTCCCACTCATTTGCATTATTTCCCTGCAAAAATCTTCCAAATGCCTCTCTCTTCTCTTTCACTAATAATATTTCTTCTTCAATCCACCACTCACTACCCTTTCTAATCTGCCCACCTCTAACGCTTCTCAGTTAACAAGCATCTTTTGCGCAAGCCATCACTGCTTCCCTAAATACATCCCATTCCTCCCCCACTCCCCTTATGTCCTTTGTTTTCACCTTTTTCCATTTATACTCACTCTCTTCTGGTTCTTCCTCAAACAAATCTCCTTCCCAAGCTCATTTCCCCTCACCACTCTCATAACGCCAGCATTCTCTCTTCTTTTCTGAAAGCCTCTACAAATCTTCACCTTCGCCTTCACAAGATAAGGATCAGATATCCCTCCAGTTGCACCTTTCAACACATTAACATCCAAAAGTCTCTCTTTTTTGCGTCTATCGATTAACACGCAATTCAATATCGATTTCTGTCCATCTCTCCTAGTTACATATGTTTACTTATGTATATCTCTCTTTTTAAACCAAGTATCCCAATCAACTGTCCTTTTTCAGCACATAAATCTACGGTCTCTTCACCATTTCCATATACAACGCTGGGCACCCCATGTACACCAATTATTCCCTCAACTGCCACATTACTCACCTTTGCATTCAAATCTCCCATAACTGTAACACGGTCTCGTGCATCAAAACTACTAACTAAGGCATATGATAGAGTTGATAGAGATGCTCTGTGGAAGGTATGAAGAATATATATATATGTTGTGGGAGGCAAGCTGTTAGAAGCAGTGAAAAGTTTTTATCGAGGATGTAAGGCATGTGTACGTGTAGTAGGAGAGGAAAGTGATTGGTTCTCATTGAATGTTGGTTTGCGGCAGGGGTGTTTGATGTCTCCATGGTTGTTTAATTTGTTTATGGATGTGGTTGTTAAGGAGGTGAATGCAAGAGTTTTGGAAAGAGGGGCAAGTATGCAGTCTGTTGTGGATGAGAGAGCCTGGGAAGTGAGTCAGTTGTTGTTCGCTGATGATACACCGCTGGTGGCTGATTCATGTGATAAACTGCAGAAGCTGGTGACTGAGTTTGGTAAAGTGTCTGAAAGAAGAAAGTTAAGAGTAAATGTGAATAAGAGCAAGGCTATTAGGTACAGTAGGGTTGAGGGTCAAGTCAATTAGGAGGTAAGTTTGAATGGAGAAAAACTGGAGGAAGTAAAGTGTTTTAGATATCTGGGAGTGGATCTGGCAGCGGATGGAACCATGGAAGCGGAAGTGAATCATTGGGTGGGGGAAGGGGCAAAAATTTTGGGAGCCTTGAAGAATGTTTCGAAGTCGAGAACATTATCTCGGAATGCAAAAATGGGTATGTTTGCATGAATAGTGGTTCCAACAATGTTGCATGGTTGCGAGGCATGGGCCATGGATAGAGTTGTGCGCAGGAGGGTGGATGTGCTGGAAATGACATGTTTGAGGACAATATGTGGTGTGAGGTGGTTTGATCGAGTAATTAATGTAAGGGTAAGAGAAATGTGTGGAAATAAAAAGAGTGTGGTTGAGAGAGCAGGAAAGGGTGTTTGAAATGGTTTGGTCACATGGAGAGAATGAGTAAGGAAAGATTGACCAAGAGGATATATGTGTCAGAGGTGGAGGGAACGAGGAGAGGTGGGAGATCAAATTGGAGGTGGAAAGATGGAGTGGAAAAAGATTTTGAATGATCGGGGCTTGAAAATGCAGTGGGCTGAAAGGCGTGCAAGGAAGAGAGTGAATTGGAACGATGTGGTATACCGGGTCGACGTGCTGTCAATGGATTGAACCAGGGCATGTGAAGCGTCTGGGATAAACCATGGAAAGTTCTGTGGGGCCTGGATATCGAAAGGGAGCTGTGGTTTCGTTGCATTTTTACATGCCAACTAGAGACTGAGTGTGAACGAATGGGGCCTTTGTTGTCTTTTCCTAGCGCTACCCCGCACACATGAGGGGCAGGGGGTCGTTATTCCATGTGTGACGAGTTGGCGATGGGATTAAATAAAGGTAGACAGCATGAATTATATACATGTGTATATATGTATATGTCTGTGTGTGTATGTATATATGTGTCCATTGAGATGTATATGTAGGTATATTTTCGCGTGTGGACGTGTATGTATATACATGTGTATGTGGGTGGGTTGGGCCATTTCTTTCGTCTGTTTCCTTGCGCTTCCTCCCTAACGCGGGAGACAGAGAAAAAGGAAAATAGATAAATATATATATATATATATATATATATATATATATAATATATATATATATATATATATATATATATATATATATATTTATATATATATATATATATATATATATATATATATATATATATATATATATATATATATATATATATATATATATATATATATATATATATGTATGTATATAGAGCAAGTAAAGGAGTAGCAGTACTCCTGAAACAGGAATTGTGGGAGTATGTGTTAGAATGTAAGAAAGTAAATTCTCGATTAATATGGGTAAAACTGAAAGTTGATGGAGAGAGATGGGTGATTATTGGTGCATATGCACCTGGGCATGAGAAGAAAGATCAAGAGAGGCAAGTGTTTTGGGAGCAGCTGAATGAGTGTGTTAGTGGTTTTGATGCACGAGACCGGGTTATAGTGATGGGTGATTTGAATGCAAAGGTGAGTAACGTGGCAGTTGAGGGAATAATTGGCATATATGGGTTGTTCAGTGTTGTAAATGGAAATGGTGAAGAGCTTGTAGATTTATGTGCTGAAAAAGGACTGGTGATTGGGAATACCTGGTTTAAAAAGCGAGATATACATAAGTATACGTATGTAAGTAGGAGAGATGGCCAGAGAGCGTTATTGGATTACGTGTTAATTGACAGGCGCGCGAAGAGAGACTTTTGGATGTTAATGTGCTGAGAGGTGCAACTGGAGGGATGTCTGATCATTACCTTGTGGAGGCTAAGGTGAAGATTTGTATGGGTTTTCAGAAAGGAAGAGTGAATGTTGGGGTGAAGAGGGTGGTGAGAGTAAGTGAGCTTGGGAAGGAGACTTGTGTGAGGAAGTACCAGGAGAGACTGAGTACAGAATGGAAAAAGATGAGAACAATGGAAGTAAGGGGAGTGGGGGAGGAATGGGATGTATTTAGGGAATCAGTGATGGATTGCGCAAAAGATGCTTGTGGCATGAGAAGAGTGGGAGGTGGGTTGATTAGAAAGGGTAGTGAGTGGTGGGATGAAGAAGTAAGACTATTCGTGAAAGAGAAGAGAGAGACATTTGGACGATTTTTGCAGGGAAAAAATGCAATTGAGTGGGAGATGTATAAAAGAAAGAGACAGGAGGTCAAGAGAAAGGTGCAACAGGTGAAAAAGAGGAAAAACGAGAGTTGGGGTGAGAGAGTATCATTATGTTTTAGGGAGAATAAAAAGATGTTTTGGAAGGAGGTAAATAAAGTGCGTAAGACAAGGGAGCAAATGGGAGCTTCAGTGAATGGCGCAAATGGGGATGTGATAAAAAGTAGTGGTGATGTGAGAAGGAGATGGAGTGAGTATTTTGAAGGTTTGTTGAATGTGTTTGATGATACAGTGGCAGATATAGGGTGTTTTGGTCGAAGGGGTGTGCAAAGTGAGAGGGTTAGGGAAAATGATTTGGTAAACAGAAAAGAGGTAGTAAAAGCTTTACGGAAGATGAAAGCCGGAGAGGCAGCAGGTTTGGATGATATTGCACTGGAATTTATTAAAAAAGGGGGTGACTGTATTATTGACTGGTTGGTAAGGTTATGTAATGCATGTATGACTCATGGTGAGGTGCCTGAGGATTGGCGGAATGCGTGAATAGTGCCATTGTACAAAGACAAAGGGGATAAGAGTGAGTGTTCAAATTACAGAGGTATAAGTTTGGTGAGTAATCCTGGTAAATTATATGGGAGGGTATTGATTGAGAGGGTGAAGGCATGTACAGAGCATCAGATTGGGGAAGAGCAGTGTGGTTTCAGAAGTGGTAGAGGATGTGTGGATCAGGTGTTTGCTTTGAAGAATGTATGTGAGAAATACTTAGAAAAGCAAATGGATTTGTATGTAGCATTTATGGATCTGGAGAAGGCATATGACAGAGTTGATAGAGATGCTCTGTGGAAGGTATTAAGAATATATGGTGTGGGAGGCAAGCTGTTAGAAGCAATGAAAAGTTTTTATCGAGGATGTAAGGCATATGTACGTGTAGGAAGAGAGGAAAGTGATTGGTTCTCAGTGAATGTAGGTTTGCGGCAGGGGTGTGTGATGTGTCCATGGTTGTTTAATTAGTTTATGGATGGGGTTGTTAGGGTGGTAAATACAAGAGTTTTGGAAAGAGGGGCAAGTATGAAGTCTGTTGTGGATGAGAGAGCTTGGGAAGTAAGTCATTTGTTGTTCGCTGATGATACAGCGCTGGTGGCTGATTCATGTGAGAAACTGCAGAAGCTGGTGACTGAGTTTGGTAAAGTGTGTGAAAGAAGAAAGTTAAGAGTAAATGTGAATAAGAGCAAGGTTACTAGGTACAGTAGGGTTGAGGGTCAAGTCAATTGGGAGGTAAGTTTGAATGGAGAAAAACTGGAGGAAGTAAAGTGTTTTAGATATCTGGGAGTGGATCTGGCAGCGGATGGAAGCATGGAAGCGGAATTGGATCATAGGGTGGGGGAGGGGGCGAAAATCCTGGGAGCCTTGAAGAATATGTGGAAGTCGAGAACATTTTCTCGGAAAACAAAAATGGGTATGTTTGAACGAATAGTGGTTCCAACAATGTTGTATTGTTGCGAGGCGTGGGCTATGGATAGAGTTGTGCGCAGGAGGATGGATGTGCTGGAAATGAGATGTTTGAGGACAATGTGTGGTGTGAGGTGGTTTGATCGAGTAAGTAACGTAAGTGTAAGAGAGATGTGTGGAAATAAAAAGAGCGTGGTTGCGAGAGCAGAAGAGGGTGTTTTGAAATGGTTTGGGCACATGGAGAGAATGAGTGAGGAAAGATTGACCAAGAGGATATATGTGTCGGAGGTGAAGGGAACGAGGAGAATTGGGAGACCAAATTGGAGGTGGAAAGAAGGAGTGAAAAAGATTTTGAGTGATCGGGGCCTGAACATGCAGGAGGGTGAAAGGAGGATAAGGAATAGAGTATATTGGAACGATTTGGTATGCCGGGGTCGACGTGCTGTCAATGGATTGAATCAGGGCATGTGAAGCGTCTAGTGTAAACCATGGAAAGTTTCTGCGGGGCCTGGATGTGGAAAGGGAGCTGTGGTTTCGGGCATTATTGCATGACAGCTAGAGACTGAGTGTGAACAAATGGGGCCTTTGTTGTCTTCTCCTGTCGCTACCTCGCACACATAAGGAGGGAGATGGATGTTATTCCATGTGTGGCTAGGTGGCGATGGGAATGAATAAAGGCAGACAGTGTGAATTGTGTTAATGTGTATATATGTATGTGTCTGTGTGTGTATATATTTGTGTACATTAAGATGTATTGGTATTTATATTTGCGTGTGTGGATGTGTATGTATATGAATATGTATGGGGGTGGGTTGGGCCATTTTCTTTCGTCTGTTTCCCTGCGCCACCTCGCAAACGCGGGAGACAGCGACAAAGGAAAATAGATAAATATATAAATAAATAAATATATATATATATATATATATATATATATATATATATATATATATATATATATATATATATATATATATATATATATATATATGAATATATATATTCCTATGAGTCCACGAATACAATGAAACACGAAAAGTTCCCAAGTGCACTTTCGTGTAATAATCACATCATCAGGGGAGACACAAGAGAGGAATATAACAGTCATTTGATATACATCGAAGAGACGAAGCTAGGACGCCATTTGGTAAACATGTGATTGTCCAAAACATTGGACAATCACATGTTTACCAAATGGCGTCCTAGCTTCGTCTCTTCGATGTATATCAACTGACTGTTATATTCCTCTCTTGTCTCTCCCCTGATGATGTGATTATTACACGAAAGTGCACTTGGGAACTTTTCGTGTTTCATTTTCCTCGTGGACTCATAGGAATATCTTGATCACGCGCAAATTTGTGATCCTTTCCAACATATATATTTATATATATATATATATATATATATATATATATATATATATATATATATATATATATATATATATATATATATATATATATATATATATATATATATATGCGTATATATATATATATATATATATATATATATATATATATATATATATATATATATATATATATATATATATATATATATATATATATATATATATATATATATATATATATATATATATATATATATATATATATATATATATATATATATATATATATATATATTCTTGGGTATAGTGGATAAAGAATACTTCCCACGCCTTCCTCACGTGTCGTGGAAGGCGACTAATGGAGACGGGAGTGGTGGCGAGAAACTCTAGATTCCTTGTATTTAAATTTTCTAAAAGGGGAAACAGAAGAAGGAGTCACGTCGGGGAATGCTCATCCTCCTAAAAGGCTCAAAATTGTTTCTCTAAATGTGTATGGATGTAACGAAGATGAGAAATAATGAGAGATAGGTAGCATGGTTGAGGAGAGAAATTTGGATGTTATTGTCTGAGTGAAACGAAGCTCAAGGGTAACGGGGAAGAGTGGTTTGGGAATGTCTCGGGAGTGAGGTCAGGAGTTAGTGAGAGGACAAGAGCAAGGGAATTAGTAGCACTACTCCTGAAGCAGGAGTGGTGGGTGTATGTGATAGAGTGTAAGAAAGTAGACTCCAGATTGATATGCGTAAAACTGAAAGTGGTTGGAGTGATATGGGTGATTATTGGTGGCATGTGAAGAAGAATCATGAGGGGCAAGTGTTTTGGTAGCAGATGAGTGATTGTGTTTGTAGTTTTGATGCACGAGACCGGGTTATAGTGATGGGTGATTTGAACGCAAAGGTGAGTAATGTTCAGGGAATAATTGGTGTACATGGCGTGTTCAGTGTTGAAATTGAAATGGTGAAGAGCTTGTAGATGTGTGTGCTGAAAAAGGACTGTAGAATGGGAATACCTGGTTTAAAAAGAGAGATATACATAAGAATAGTTATGTAAGTAGGAGAGATGGCCAGAGAGAGTTATTGGATTATGTGTTAATTGAAAGGCGCGCGAAAGAGAGACTTTTGGATATTTATGTGCTTAGAGATGCGACTAGAGGGATGTCTGATTATTATCTTCTGCAGGCGAAGGTGAAGATTTGTCGTGGTATTCAGAAGAGAAGCGAGAATGTTGGGATGAAGAAAATGGTGAGCGTAAGTGAGCTTAAAAAAAAGACTTGTGGGAGGAAGTACCACGAGAGACAGAGCACAAAATGGAAAAAGGTGATAACAAAAGATGTAAGGGAATTGGGGGAGGAATGAGATATATTTTGGGAGGTAGCAATGACCTGTGCAAAAGATGTTTGTGGCATGAGAAGCTTGTGAGGTGGGCAAATTAGAAAAGACAGTGAGTTGTGGGATGAAGTAATATTATTAGTGAAAGAGAAAAGTGAGACATTTGGACGATTTTTGCAGTGAAATAATACAAATGACTGAGAGATGTATAAAAGAAAGAGGCAAGAGGTTAAGAGAAAGGTGCAAGTGGTGAAAAAGAGAGCAAATGAGAGTTGGGGTGAGAGAGTATCATTAAATTTTAGGGAGAATAAAAAGATGTTTTGGAAGAAGGTAAATAAAGTTCGTGAGACAAGGGAACAAATGGGAACTTCAGTCAAGGGGGCTAATGGGAAGGTGATAACAAGTAGTGGTGATGTGAAAGGGAGATGGAGTGAGTATTTTAAAGGTCTGTTTAATGTGTTTGATGATGGAGTGGCAGTTTTGGAAGGTAGTGTGAAAAGTGAGAGGGTTAGGGAGAATGATCTGGTAAACAGATAAGAGGGAGTAAAAGCTTTGCGGAGGTTGAAAGCCGCAAGTCAGCGGGTTTGGATGGTATTGCAGTGGATTTTACTGAAAAAGGGGGTAGCTTTGTTCTTCCTGGTTGGTAAGCTTATTTAATGTACGTATGGTTGAGGGGCAAGTCAATTGGGAGGTAAGTTTGAATGGAGAAAATCTGGAGGAAGTGAAGTGCTTTTGATATCTGTGACTTGATCTGGCAGCGGATGAAACCATGGAAGCGGAAGTGAGTCATAGGGTGGGGGTGGGGGTGAAAGTTCTGGGAATGTTGAAAAATTTGTGGAAGGTGAGAACGTTGTCTCGAAAAGCAAAAATGGACTATAGTTAGAGTTGTTCAGATGAGGGTGGATGTGCTGGTAATGAGATGTTTGATGTCAATATGTGGTGTGAGGTGGTTTGATCGAGTAAGTAATGAAAGCGTAAGAGAGATGTGTGGTATTAAGAGAAAGATGGCTGAGAGTGCAGAAGAGGGTGTTTTGAGATGGTTTGGTCACATGGAGAGAATAAGTGAGGATAGATTGACAAAGAGGATATATGTGTCAAAGGTGGAGGGAAAGAGGAGAAGTGGGAGACCAAATTGGAGATGGAAAGATGGAGTGAAAAAGATTTTGAGCGATCGGGGCCTGAACATGCAGGAGGGTGAAAGGGTGCAAGGAACAGAGTGAATTGGAACGATGTGGTATACTGGGGTCGACGTGCTGCCAATGGATTGAACCAGGGCATGTGATGCGTCTGGGGTAAACCAGGGAGAGTTTTTTGGTGCCTGGATGTGGAAAGGGAGTTGTGGTTTCGGTGCAATATACATGACAGATAGTGGCTGAGTGTGAACGAACGTGGCCTTTGTTGTCTTTTCCTAGTGCTACCTCGCGTGCATGCAGGGGAGGGGGTTTTCATACCATGTGTGGCGGGGTGGCGACGGGAATGAATAAAGGCAAATAGTGTGGATTATGTACTTGTGTATATATCTATATGTCTGTGTGTGGCTATACATGTATACGTTGAGATGTATAGGTATGTGTATGTGCGTGTGTGAACGTGTTGTATATACATGTGTAAGTTTGTGGGTTGGGCCATTCTTTCGTCTGTTTCCTTGTGCTACCTCGCTAACGCGTGAGACAGTGACAAAGTATAATGGATAGATGAGTAAATATATTTATTTATTTATTCATTTATTTACTTATTTTTCTATTATACTTAATCACCGTCTCAGCGTCAGCGAGGTACTGCCAAGAATAGTTATAAAAATGCCACAATTGTTTGCACTTAGTCTCAAGCTGTCATATGTAATGCACTTAAACCACAGCTCCCCTTCCATATTCTGGCCCCAAGACCTGTTCATTGCTTATAACAGACGCTTCACATTATCTGTTATTTGTACATCTTCCACCATGATGTATACTTACTCGATCAAATCACCTAACACCACATACTCCTCTCAAACATTTAATTTCCAACACATTCAACCTCCTCCGCAAAACCCTATGTATAACCAATGCTTCGTAACCATATATCATGATTGGAACTACTAATCCTTCTAACATACCCATTTTTGCTCTCCGAGATGACGCTCTCGCCTTCAACACACTCTTCAACGCCTCCAGAACCTTCGCCCTCTCTTCCACTCTGTGAATCACTCATCAATGGTTCCATCCGCTGCTAATTCCACTTCCAGATATCTAAAACACTTCACTTACTCCACTGTTTCTCCATTTACACCTACCTACCAATTAATTTGTCCGTCAACACTACTGAACCTAATAGCCTTGTTCTTATTCAGTCTTACTCCCAACTATCTTATTTCACATATTTTACCAAATTCAGTCACCAACTTCTGCAGTGTGTCACCCGAATCAGCCACCATCGCTCTATCATCAGCGAACAACAAATGACTCACTTTAGAAGCCTTCTCATCTACAACAGAGTGCATATTTGCCCATCTCTCCAAGACTCTTGCATTCACCTCCGTAATCACCCCATCCATAGATAAATTAAGCAACCTTGGAGACATAACTCAACCCTGCCGTAAACCGACATTCACTGGGAACCAATCACTTTCCTCTCTTCTTACTCGTACACATTCTTTATATCCCTGGTAAATAAATTTCACTGCTTGACATGCTTCACATGCCATAAACTCATATAACTCTCCACACAGCATCTCTATCAACCCTATTATATGTCCTCTCCAGATCTATAAATGCTACATATAAATCTTTCTTTTTTCCAGGTATTTCTTCATACATTCTTCAAAGCAATCACCTCACCCACACATCCTCTATCACTTCATCCACGCTGCTCTTCCCCATTCTGATGTTCTGTACATGTCTTTACTCTCTCAATCAATACTCTCCCATATAATTTCCCAGGAATACTCAACTAATGTATGCGTCTGTAATTTGAACACTCACCTTTATCATCAATCCTCAGGCACTTCACCATGAACCATACATGTAATGCATACCCTTACCAACCAAACAACATTTACCCCCTTTTTTAGTAAATTCCACTGCAATACAATCCAAACCTGCGGCATTGCCGACTTTCATCTTCTACAATGCTTTTACTATCTATTCTCTGTTTTCCAAACCTTTCTCCCTGACCCTCTCACTTCGCACACCACTCTGACCAAAACACCCTCTACCTGCCACTATATCATCAAACACACTCAGTAAACCTTGCAAATATTCACTCTATCTCCTCCTCACTTCATCACTACTTGTCATTACCTTCCCATTTGCCCCCTTCACCTTCTTCCAAAATATCTTTTTGTTTTCTCTAGATTTAATGCTCCCCTTTCACCCCAGTTCTCATTTGCCCTCTTTTTCGCCTCTTGTACCTTTCTCTTGACCTCCTGTCGCTTTCTTTTATACATCCCCCAGTCATCTGCACTACTTCCCTACAAAAATTGTCCAAACCCCTCTCTCTTCTCTTTGAAAGAATAGTGATTCCAATAATGTTATATGATTGTGAGGCTTAGGCTATATATAGGGTTGTGCGGAGGAGGGTGGATGTATTAGAAATGAAATGTTTGAGGACAATGTGTGGAGTGCTGTGGTTTGATCGAGTAAGTAATGAAAGGGTAAGAGAGATGTGTGGTAATAAAAAAAGTGTGTTTGAGAGCAGAAGAGAGGTGTGTTGAAATGGTTTGGACTCATTTAGAGGTTGAGTGAGCAAAGATGGACAAAGATTATATATGTTAGTGGTAGCGGTAAGAAGGAGAAACAAGAGACCAAGTTGGAGATGGAAGGATTGAGTGAGAGAGATAGTAAGTGATCGGGGGCTCAACACACAAGAGGACGAAAGGCGTGCAAAGAATAGAGTGAATTTGAAAAATGTGGTATACCAGTGCCGATTTGGTGTAAATGGATTGAACTAGGGCATATAAAGCGCCTGGGGTAAACCATGGAAAGGTCTATGGAGCCTCGATGTGGAATGGGAGTTGTGGTTTCGGTGAATTACATATGACAGCTAGAGAATGAGTGTGAACAAAGTCAATATCTGGAAGGGTGGGGGGATGCTGCTTTATGTGTGGTGGGGTCGCGACGAGAATGGATGGAGTCATCAAGTATATGAATATATACTTGGTCATGTATGTATATATCTCTGCATGTATATGTGTGCTTTTAGGTGTTTGTGAGTTGGTTGGGCTATTCCTTATCTGTTTCCTTGAGCTACATCGCTAACGCTGGACACGGCGATTAAGTATATTGAGACAGAATGATAAGAAAGATTTATCTATATCTATCTATCTATCTATCTATCTATCTATATATATATATATATATATATATATATATATATATATATATATATATATATATATATATATATATATATATATATATATATATATATATATATATATATATATATATATATATATATATATATATATATAGGTGAAGATTTGTAGAGGTTTTCAAAAAAGAAGAGAGAATGTTGGGGTGAAAAGACTGGTGAGAGTAAGTGAGCTTGGGAAGGAGACGTGTGAGGAAGTATCAGGAGAGACTGAGTACAGAATGGAAAAAGGTGAGAACAAAGGAGGTAAAGGCGGTGAAGAAGGAATGGGATGTATTTAGGGAAGCATTGATAGCTTGCGCAAAAGATGCTTGTGGCATGAAAAGCGTGGGAGGTGGGTAAAGTAGAAAGGGTAGTGAGTGGCGGAATGAAGAGGTATTAGCAAAAGAGAAGAGAGAGGCACTTGGACGATTTTTGCAGGGAAATAATGCAAATGAGTGTGAAATGTATAAAAGAAAGAGGCAGGAGGTCAAGAGAAAGGTGCAAGAGGTGAAAAAGAGGGCAAATGAGAGTTGGGGTGAGAGACTATCAGTAAATTTTAGGGAGAATAAAAAGATGTTCTGGAAGGAGGTAAATAGGGTGCGTAAGACAAGGGAGCAAATGGGAACTTCAGTGAAGGGCGTAAATGGGGAGGTGATAACAAGTAGTGGTGATGTGAGAAGGAGATGGAATGAGTATTTTGAAGGTTTGTTGAATGTGTCTGATGACAGAGTGGCAGATATAGGGTGTTTTGGTCGAGGTGGTGTGCAAAGTGAGAGGGTTAGGGAAAATGATTTGGTAAACAGAGAAAAGGTAGTAAAAGCTTTGCGGAAGATGAAAACCGGCAAGACAGCGGGTTTGGATGGTATTGCAGTGGAATTTATCACAAAAAGGGGGTGACTGTTTAGTTGACTGGTTGGTAAGGTTACTTTTTGTATGTATGACTCATAGTGAGGTGCCTGGGGATTGGCGAAATGCTTGCATAGTGCCATTGTACAAAATTACAGAGGTATAAGTTTGTTAAGTATTCTTGGGAAATTATATGGGAGGGTATTGATTGAGAGGATGAAGGCATGTACAGAGCATCAGATTGGGAAAGAGCAGTGTGGCTTCAGAAGTGGTAGAGGATGTGTGGATCAGGTGTTTGCTTTGAAGAATGTATGTGAGAAATACTTAGAAAAGCAAATGGATTTGTATGTAGCATTTATGGATCTGGAGAAGGCATATGATAGAGTTGATAGAAATGCTCTGTGGAAGGTATTAAGAATATATAGTGTGGGAGGTAAGTTGTTGGAAGCAGTGAAAACTTTTTATCGAGGATGTAAGGCATGTGTACCTGTAGGAAGAGAGGAAATTGATTGCTTCCCAGTGAATGTAGGTTTACGGCAGGGTTGTGAGATGTCTCCAAGGTTGCTTAATTTGTTTATGGATGGGGTTGTTAGGGAGGTGAATGCAAGAGTTTTGGAAAGAGGGGCAAGTATGCAGTCTGTTCTGGATGAAAGAGCTTGGGAAGTGAGTCAGTTGTTGTTCGCGGATAATACAGCGCTGGTGGCTGATTCATGTAAGAAACTGCAGAAGCTGGTGACTGAGCAAAATAAATAGATAAGATAGTAAGTAATATATATATATATATATATATATATATATATATATATATATATATATATATATATATATATATATATATATATATATATATATATATATATATATATATATATATTTTTTTTTTTTTTTTTATACTTTGTCGCTGTCTCCCGCGTTTGCGAGGTAGCGCAAGGAAACAGACGAAAGAAATGGCCCAGCCCCCCCCCATACACATGTACATACACACGTCCACACACGCAAATATACATACCTACACAGCTTTCCATGGTTTACCCCCGGACGCTTCACATGCCTTGATTCAATCCACTGACAGCACGTCAACCCCTGTATACCACATCGCTCCAATTCACTCTATTCCTTGCCCTCCTTTCACCCTCCTGCATGTTCAGGCCCCGATCACACAAAATCCTTTTCACTCCATCTTTCCACCTCCAATTTGGTCTCCCTCTTCTCCTCGTTCCCTTCACCTCCGACACATATATCCTCTTGGTCAATCTTTCCTCACTCATTCTCTCCATGTGCCCAAACCATTTCAAAACACCCTCTTCTGCTCTCTCAACCACGCTCTTTTTATTTCCACACATCTCTCTTACCCTTACGTTACTTACTCGATCAAACCACCTCACACCACACATTGTCCTCAAACATCTCATTTCCAGCACATCCATCCTCCTGCGCACAACTCTATCCATAGCCCACGCCTCGCAACCATACAACATTGTTGGAACTACTATTCCTTCAAACATACCCATTTTTGCTTTCCGGGATAATGTTCTCGACTTCCACACATTTTTCAAGGCTCCCAAAATTTTCGCCCCCTCCCACACCCTATGATCCACTTCCGCTTCCATGGTTCCATCCGCTGACAGATCCACTCCCAGATATCTAAAACACTTCACTTCCTCCAGTTTTTCTCCATTCAAACTCACCTCCCAATTGACTTGACCCTCAACCCTACTGTACCTAATAACCTTGATCTTATTCACATTTACTCTTAACTTTCTTCTTCCACACACTTTACCAAACTCAGTCACCAGTTTCTGCAGTTTCTCACATGAATCCGCCACCAGCGCTGTATCATCAGCGAACAACAACTGACTCACTTCCCAAGCTCTCTCATCCCCAACAGACTTCATACTTGCCCCTCTTTCCAAGACTCTTGCATTTACCTCCCTAACAACCCCATCCATAAACAAATTAAACAACCATGGAGACATCACACACCCCTGCCGCAAACCTACATTCACTGAGAACCAATCACTTTCCTCTCTTCCTACACGTACACACGCCTTACATCCTCGATAAAAACTTTTCACTGCTTCTAACAACTTGCCTCCCACACCATATATATATATATATATATATATATATATATATATATATATATATATATATATATATATATATATATATATATATATATATATATATATATATATATATATATATATATATATATATATATATATATATATATATATATATATGTATATATACATATTTTGCTTTGTCGCTGTCTCCCGCAATAGCGAGGTAGCGCAAGGAAACAGACGAAGGAATGGCCCAACTCACCCATATACACACGTATGTATACACACGTCCACACACGCAAATACATCTATACATCTCAATGTATACATATACATACACACACAGACATATACATATATACACATGTACATAATTCATACTGTCTGCCCTTAGTCATTCCCATCGCCACCCCGCCACACATGAAATAACATCCCCCTCACCCCTCATGTGCGCGAGGTAGCGCTAGGAAAAGACAACAGAGGCCACATTCGTTCACACTCTGTCTCTAGTTGTCATGTAATAATGCACCGAAACCACAGCTCCCTTTCCACATCCAGGCCCTACATAACTTTCCATGGCTTACCCCAGACGCTTCACATGCCCTGGTTCAATCTACTGACAGCACGTCGACCCCGGTATACAACATCGTTCTAATTCACTCTATTCCCTGGACGCCATTCACCCTCCTGCATGTTCAGGCACCGACCACCCAAAATCTTTCTCACTTTATCCTTCCACCTCCAATGCGGTCTCCTACTCCTCCTCTGACACATACATCCCCCCCGGTAAAACATTCCTCTCACTCCCTCCACGTGACCAAACCACTTCAAAACACCCTCCTCTGCTCTCTCAACCACACTCCGTTTCTACCACACATCTCTCCCACCCTATCATTACCCACTCGATCAAACCACCACATACTGTCATCAAACACCTCATTTCCAGCGCATCCACTCTCCTCCAAACTACTCTATCTACAGCCCACGCCTCGCAGCCATATAATATTGTTGAAACCACCATTCCATCAAACATACCCATTTTTGCTATCCGAGAAAATGTTTTCGACCTCTAAACATTCTTCAACGCTCCCAGAACCTTCGCCCCCTCTCCCATCCTATGATTCACTTCCGCTTCCATGGTTACATCCATTGCCAAATCCACTCCCAGACATCTAAAACACTTCACTTCTTCCAGTTTTTCTCTATTCAAACTTACCTCCCAACTGACTTGTCCCTCAACCCCACTGTACCCAACAACCCTACTCTTATTCATATTTACTCTCAGCTTTCCTCTTTCACACACTTTACGGATCCCAGCCACCAGCCTCAGCAGTTTCTCACACGAATCAGCCACCAGCGCTGTATCATCAGCGAACAACTGACTCATTTCTCAAACTCTTTCTCATCCACAACAGACTGCATACTTGCCTCTCTTTCCAAAACTCTTCCATTTACCTCCCTAACAACCCCATACATAAACAAATCAAACAACCATGGAGACATCAGACACCCCTGCTGCAAACCTACATTTACTGAACCAACCCCTCCTCTCTTCCTACACGCACACACGCCCTACAACCTCGATAAAAACTTTTAACTCCCTCCAACATGGCTCCCACAACACACATTCTTAATACCTTCCACAGAGCATCTCCATCAAGTCTACCACATGCCTTCTCCAGATCCAAAAATGCCACATACAAATCCATTTGCTTTTCAAAGTATTTCTCACATACATTCCTCAAAGCACACACCCGATCCACACATCCTCCACCAACTGCGAAACCACACTGCTCCTCCCTAATCTGACGCTCTGTACAAGCCCCACCCTCTCAATCAACACCCTCAAATACAGCTTACTAGGAATACTCAACAAACTTATACCTCTCTAATCTGAGGAACCATTTTTATCCCCTTTGCCTCTGTACAATGGCACCACGCAAGCATTCCGCCAATCCTCAGGCACCTCACCATGTGTCACACATACAGTAAATAACATTACAAACCAGTCAGCAATACAGTCACCCCCTTTTTTAAGAAATTTCATGGCAATACCATCCAAACCCGCTGCCTTGCCGGCATTCATCTTCCGCAAAGCTTTTACTACCTCCTCTCTGTTTACCAAATCATTCTCCATAACCCTCTCACTTTGCACACCACCTTGACCAAAACACCCTATATCTGTTACTCGATCATGAAACATATTCAACAAACCTTCAAAATACTCACTCCATCTCTTTCTCACATAACCACTACTTGTTATCACATCCCCATTAGACCCCTTCACTGATGTTCTCTTTTGTTCCCTTGTCTTACGCACTTTATTTACCTCCTTCCAAAACATCTTTTTATTCTCCCTGAAATTTAATGATACTCCCTCACCCCAACTCTCATTTGCCCTCTTTTTCAACTCTTGCAGCTTTCTCTTGACCTCCTGCCTCTTTCTTCTATACATCCCCAGTCATTTGCATTATTTCCCTGCAAAAATCGTTCAAATGCCTCTCTCTTCTCTTTCACTAATAATCTTACCTCTTCGCCTCACCACTTACTACCCTTTCTAGTCTGCCCACCTTCCACGCTTCTCATGCCAGAAGCATCTTTTGCGCAAGCCATCACAGCTTCCCTATAAACATCCCATTCCTTCCCCCACTCCCCTTACCTCCTTTGTTCTGATCTTTTTCCATTCTATACTCCAGGTACTTCCTCACACAAGTCTCCTTCACAAGCTCACTTACTCTCACCACTCTCTTCATCCCAACACTTTCTGTTTTTTTCTTGACTAGAGAAAGTAGCACTACTCCTGAAACAGGAGTGGTGGGAGTATGTGATGGAGTGTAAGAAAGAAAGCTCTAGACTGATATAGGTAAAACTGAAAGTGGTTGTAGAGAGATGTGTGATTATTGGTGAATATGCACCTGGCTATGAGAAGAAAGATTATGAGAGGCAAGTGTTTTGGGAGCAGGTGAGTGAGTGTGTTAGTAGTTTTCATGCACGAGATCGGGTTATAGTGATGAGTGATTTGAATGCAAAGGTGAGTAATATGGCAG
>NC_092225.1:44370377-44381463 GCF_036320965.1 Panulirus ornatus | reverse complement strand
TCTAGAGTTCTCGCCACCACTCCCGTCTCCATTAGTCGCCTTCCACGACACGTGAGGAATGCGTGGGAAGTATTCTTTATCCACTATACCAAGAATATATATATATATATATATATATATATATATATATATATATATATTAATATATATATTATATATTTTTTTTTTTTTTTTTTTTTTTTATACTTTGTCGCTGTCTCCCGCGTTTGCGAGGTAGCGCAAGGAAACAGACGAAAGAATATGCCCCCCCCCCCCATACACATGTACATACACTCGTCCACACACGCAAATATACATACCGACACAGCTTTCCATGGTTTAACCCCAGACGCTTCATATGCCTTGCTTCAATCCACTGACAGCACGTCAACCCCTGTATACCAATGACTCCAATTCACTCTATTTCTTGCCCTCCTTTCACCTCCTGCATGTTCAGGCCCCGATCACACAAAATCTTTTTCACTCCATCTTTCCCCCTCCAATTTGGTCTCCCTCTTCTCCTCGTTCCCTCCACCTCCGACACATATATCCTCTTGGTCAATCTCTCCTCACTCATTCTCTCCATGTGCCCAAACCATTTCAAAACACCCTCTTCTGCTCTCTCAACCACGCTCTTTTTATTTCCACACATCTCTCTTACCCTTACGTTACTTACTCGATCAAACCACCTCACACCACACATTGTCCTCAAACATCTCATTTCCAGCACATCCATCCTCCTGCGCACATCTCTATCCATAGCCCACGCCTCGCAACCATACAACATTGTTGGAACCACTATTCCCTCAAACATACCCATTTTTGCTTTCCGAGATAATGTTCTCGACTTCCACACATTTTTCAAGGCTCCCAAAATTTTCGCCCCCTCCCCCACCCTATGATCCACTTCCGCTTCCATGGTTCCATCCGCTGACAGATCCACTCCCAGATATCTAAAACACTTCACTTCCTCCAGTTTTTCTCCATTCAAACTCACCTCCCAATTGACTTGACCCTCACCCCTACTGTACCTAATATATATATATATATATATATATATATATATATATATATATATATATATATATATATATATATATATATATATATATATATATATATATATATATATATATATATATATAAATATATATGTTGGAAAGGATCACAAATTTGCGCGTGATCAAGATATTCCTATGAGTCCACGAGGAAAATGAAACACGAAAAGTTCCCAAGTGCACTTTCGTGTAATAATCACATCATCAGGGGAGAGACAAGAGAGGAATATAACAGTCAGTTGATATACATCGAAGAGACGAAGCTAGGACGCCATTTGGTAAACATGTGATTGTCCAATGTTTTGGACAATCACATGTTTACCAAATGGCGTCCTAGCTTCATCTCTTCGATGTATATCAAATGACTGTTATATTCCTCTCTTGTGTCTCCCCTGATGATGTGATTATTACACGAAAGTGCACTTGGGAACTTTTCGTGTTTCATTTTATTCGTGGACTCATAGGAATATATATATACATATATAATTATATATATATATATATATATATATATATATATATTATATATATATATATATATATATATATATATTATATATATATATATATATATATAAATATACATATATATATATTTATTTATTTATATATTTATCTATTTTCCTTTGTCGCTGTCTCCCGCGTTTGCGAGGTGGCGCAGGGAAACAGACGAAAGAAAATGGCCCAACCCACCCCCATACATATTCATATACATACACATCCACACACGCAAATATAAATACCAATACATCTTAATGTACACAAATATATACACACACAGACACATACATATATACACTTTAAAACACAATTCACACTGTCTGCCTTTATTCATTCCCATCGCCACCTAGCCACACATGGAATAACATCCATCTCCCTCCTTATGTGTGCGAGGTAGCGACAGGAGAAGACAACAAAGGCCCCATTTTTTTTCACACTCAGTCTGTAGCTGTCATGCAATAATGCCCGAAACCACAGCTCCCTTTCCACATCCAGGCCCCGCAGAAACTTTCCCATGGTTTACACTAGACGCTTCACATGCCCTGATTCAATCCATTGACAGCACGTCGACCCCGGCATACCAAATCGTTCCAATTTTAAATCTATTCCTTGCCCTCCTTTCACCTCCTGCATGTTCAGGCCGCGATTCACGTCAAAATCTTTTTCACTCCTTCTTTCCACCTCCAATTTGGTCTCCCAATTCTCCTCGTTCCCTTCACCTCCGACACATATATCCTCTTGGTCAATCTTTCCTCACTCATTCTCTCCATGTGCCCAAACCAAAATTTTAAAACACCCTCTTCTGCTCTCGAACCCGCTCTTTTTATTTCCAAACATCTCACTTACACTTTCGTTACTTACTCGATCAAACCACCCCACACCACACATTGTCCTCAAACATCTCATTTTCCAAACACATCCATCCTCCTGCGCACAACTCTATCCATAGCCCACGCCTCGCAACAATACAACATTGTTAGAACCACTATTCGTTCAAACATACCCATTTTTGTTTTCCGAGAAAATGTTCTCGACTTCCACATATTCTTCAAGGCTCCCAGGATTTTCGCCCCCTCCCCCACCCTAAGATCCAATTCCGCTTCCATGCTTCCATCCGCTGCCAGATCCACTCCCAGATATCTAAAACACTTTACTTCCTCCAGTTTTTCTCCATTCAAACTTACCTCCCAATTGACTTGACCCTCAACCCTACTGTACCTAATAACCTTGCTCTTATTCACATTTACTCTTAACTTTCTTCTTTCACACACTTTACCAAACTCAGTCACCAGCTTCTGCAGTTTCTCACATGAATCAGCCACCAGCGCTGTATCATCAGCGAACAACAAATGACTTACTTCCCAAGCTCTCTCATCCACAACAGACTTCATACTTGCCCCTCTTTCCAAAACTCTTGTATTCACCACCCTAACAACCCCATCCATAAACTAATTAAACAACCATGGACACATCACACACCCCTGCCGCAAACCTACATTCACTGAGAACCAATCACTTTCCTCTCTTCCTACACGTACATATGCCTTACATCCTCGATAAAAACTTTTCATTGCTTCTAACAACTTGCCTCCCACAACATATATTCTTAATACCTTCCACAGAGCATCTCTATCAACTCTATCATATGCCTTCTCCAGATACATAAATGCTACATACAAATCCATTTGCTTTTCTAAGTATTTCTCACATACATTTTTCAAAGCAAACACCTGATCCACACATCCTCTACCATTTCTGAAACCACACTGCTCTTCCCCAATCTGATGCTCTGTACATGCCTTCACCCTCTCAATCAATACCCTCCCATATAATTTACCAGGATTACTCACCAAACTTATACCTCTGTAATTTGAACACTCACTCTTATCCCCTTTGTCTTTGTACAATGGCACTATTCACGCATTCCGCCAATCCTCAGGCACCTCACCATGAGTCATACATACATTACATAACCTTACCAACCAGTCAATAATACAGTCAACCCCTTTTTTAATAAATTCCAGTGCAATATCATCCAAACCTGCTGCCTCTCCGGCTTTCATCTTCCGTAAACCTTTTACTACCTCTTTTCTGTTTACCAAATCATTTTCCCTAACCCTCTCACTTTGCACACCCCCTCGACCAAAACACCCTATATCTGCCACTGTATCATCAAACACATTCAGCAAACCTTCAAAATACTCACTCCATCTCCTTCTCACTCACCACTACTTTTTATCACATCCCCATTTGCGCCATTCACTGAAGCTCCCATTTGCTCCCTTGTCTTACGCACTTTATTTACCTCCTTCCAAAACATCTTTTTATTCTCCCTAAAACATAATGATATTCTCTCACCCCAACTCTCGTTTTTCCTCTTTTTCACCTGTTGCAACCTTTCTCTTGACCTCCTGTCTCTTTCTTTTATACATCTCCCACTCAATTGCATTTTTTCCCTGCAAAAATCGTCCAAATGCCTCTCTCTTCTCTTTCACGAATAATCTTACTTCTTCATCCCACCACTCACTACCCTTTCTAATCAACCCACCTCCCACTCTTCTCATGCCACAAGCATCTTTTGCGCAATCCATCACTGATTCCCTAAATACATCCCATTCCTCCCCCACTCCCCTTACTTCCATTGTTCTCATCTTTTTCCATTCTGTACTCAGTCTCTCCTGGTACTTCCTCACACAAGTCTCCTTCCCAAGCTCACTTACTCTCACCACCCTCTTCACCCCAACATTCACTCTTCTTTTCTGAAAACCCATACAAATCTTCACCTTAGCCTCCACAAGGTAATGATCAGACATCCCTCCAGTTGCACCTCTCAGCACATTAACATCAAAAAGTCTCTCTTCGCGCGCCTGTCAATTAACACGTAATCCAATAACGCTCTCTGGCCATCTCTCCTACTTACATACGTATACTTATGTATATCTCGCTTTTTAAACCAGGTATTCCCAATTACCAGTCCTTTTTCAGCACATAAATCTACAAGCTCTTCACCATTTCCATTTACAACACTGAACAACCCATATATGCCAATTATTCCCTCAACTGCCACGTTACTCACCTTTGCATTCAAATCACCCATCACTATAACCCGGTCTCGTGCATCAAAACCACTAACACACTCATTCAGCTGCTCCCAAAACACTTGCCTCTCTTGATCTTTCTTCTCATGCCCAGGTGCATATGCACCAATAATCACCCATCTCTCTCCATCAACTTTCAGTTTTACCCATATTAATCGAGAATTTACTTTCTTACATTCTAACACATACTCCCACAATTCCTGTTTCAGGAGTACTGCTACTCCTTTACTTGCTCTCTCTCTCTCTCTCTCTCTCTCTCTCTCTCTCTCTCTCTCTCTCTCTCTCTCTCTCTCTCTCTCTCTCTCTCTCTCTCTATATATATATATATATATATATATATATATATATATATATATATATATATATTTATCTATTTTCCTTTTTCTCTGTCTCCCGCGTTAGGGAGGAAGCGCAAGGAAACAGACGAAAGAAATGGCCCAACCCACCCACATACACATGTATATACATACACGTCCACACGCGAAAATATACCTACATATACATCTCAATGGACACATATATACATACACACACAGACATATACATATATACACATGTATATAATTCATGCTGTCTACCTTTATTTAATCCCATCGCCAACTCGTCACACATGGAATAACGACCCCCTGCCCCTCATGTGTGCGGGGTAGCGCTAGGAAAAGACAACAAAGGCCCCATTCGTTCACACTCAGTCTCTAGTTGGCATGTAAAAATGCAACGAAACCACAGCTCCCTTTCGACATCCAGGCCCCACAGAACTTTCCATGGTTTATCCCAGACGCTTCACATGCCCTGGTTCAATCCATTGACAGCACGTCGACCCGGTATACCACATCGTTCCAATTCACTCTCTTCCTTGCACGCCTTTCAGCCCACTGCATTTTCAAGCCCCGATCATTCAAAATCTTTTTCCACTCCATCTTTCCACCTCCAATTTGATCTCCCACCTCTCCTCGTTCCCTCCACCTCTGACACATATATCCTCTTGGTCAATCTTTCCTTACTCATTCTCTCCATGTGACCAAACCATTTCAAACACCCTTTCCTGCTCTCTCAACCACACTCTTTTTATTTCCACACATTTCTCTTATCCTTACATTAATTACTCGATCAAACCACCTCACACCACATATTGTCCTCAAACATGTCATTTCCAGCACATCCACCCTCCTGCGCACAACTCTATCCATGGCCCATGCCTCGCAACCATACAACATTGTTGGAACCACTATTCATGCAAACATACCCATTTTTGCATTCCGAGATAATGTTCTCGACTTCGAAACATTCTTCAAGGCTCCCAAAATTTTTGCCCCCTCCCCCACCCAATGATTCACTTCCGCTTCCATGGTTCCATCCGCTGCCAGATCCACTCCCAGATATCTAAAACACTTTACTTCCTCCAGTTTTTCTCCATTCAAACTTACCTCCTAATTGACTTGACCCTCAACCCTACTGTACCTAATAGCCTTGCTCTTATTCACATTTACTCTTAACTTTCTTCTTTCAGACACTTTACCAAACTCAGTCACCAGCTTCTGCAGTTTATCACATGAATCAGCCACCAGCGGTGTATCATCAGCGAACAACAACTGACTCACTTCCCAGGCTCTCTCATCCACAACAGACTGCATACTTGCCCCTCTTTCCAAAACTCTTGCATTCACCTCCTTAACAACCACATCCATAAACAAATTAAACAACCATGGAGACATCAAACACCCCTGCCGCAAACCAACATTCAATGAGAACCAATCACTTTCCTCTCCTACTACACGTACACATGCCTTACATCCTCGATAAAAACTTTTCACTGCTTCTAACAGCTTGCCTCCCACAACATATATATATATTCTTCATACCTTCCACAGAGCATCTCTATCAACTCTATCATATGCCTTAGTTAGTAGTTTTGATGCACGAGACCGTGTTACAGTTATGGGAGATTTGAATGCAAAGGTGAGTAATGTGGCAGTTGAGGGAATAATTGGTGTACATGGGGTGCCCAGCGTTGTATATGGAAATGGTGAAGAGACCGTAGATTTATGTGCTGAAAAAGGACAGGTGATTGGGATACTTGGTTTAAAAAGAGAGATATACATAAGTAAACATATGTAACTAGGAGAGATGGACAGAAATCGATATTGAATTGCGTGTTAATCGATAGACGCAAAAAAGAGAGACTTTTGGATGTTAATGTGTTGAAAGGTGCAACTGGAGGGATATCTGATCCTTATCTAGTGAAGGCGAAGGTGAAGATTTGTAGAGGCTTTCAGAAAAGAAGAGAGAATGCTGGCGTTATGAGAGTGGTGAGGGGAAATGAGCTTGGGAAGGAGATTTGTTTGAGGAAGAACCAGAAGAGAGTGAGTATAAATGGAAAAAGGTGAAAACAAAGGACATAAGGGGAGTGGGGGAGGAATGGGATGTATTTAGGGAAGCAGTGATGGCTTGCGCAAAAGATGCTTGTTAACTGAGAAGCGTTAGAGGTGGGCAGATTAGAAAGGGTAGTGAGTGGTGGATTGAAGAAGAAATATTATTAGTGAAAGAGAAGAGAGAGGCATTTGGAAGATTTTTGCAGGGAAATAATGAAAATGAGTGGGAGATGTATAAAAGAAAGAGGCAGGAGGTGAAGAGAAAGGTGCAAGAGGTGAAAAAGAGGGCAAATGAGAGTTGGAGTTAGAGAGTATCATTAATTTTAGGCAGAATAAAAAGATGTTTTGGAAGGAGGTAGATAAAGTGCGTAACACAAGGTTATCACTGGGAACTTCAGTGAAGGTGCTTAATGGTGAGGTGATAATAAGAAGTGGTGATGTGAGAAGGAGATGGAGTGAGTATTTCGAAGGCTTGTTGAATATGTTTGATGATAGAGTGGCAGAAATAGGGTGTTTTGGTCGAGGTGGTGTGCAAAGTGAGAGGGTTAGGGAAAATGATATGGTAAACCGGCAGGGCAGCGGGTTTCGAAGGTATTGCATTGAAATTTATTAATAGAGAGGGTACTGTATTGTTGAGTGGTTGGTAAGGTTATTTAATGTATTCATGATTCAAATATACATATATATATATATATATATATATATATATATATATATATATATATATATATATATATATATATATATATATATATATATATATATATATATATATATATATATATATATATACATATATATATATATATATATATATATATATATATATATATATATATATATATATATATATATTATATTTTTTTTTTATTATACTTTGTCGCTGTCTCCCGCGTTTGCGAGGTAGCGCAAGGAAACAGACGAAAGAAATGGCCCAACCCCCCCATACACATGTATATACATACGTCCACACACGCAAATATACATACCTACATAGCTTTCCATGGTTTACCCCATGTATATATATATATATATATATATATATATATATATATATATATATATATATATATATATATATATATATATATATCTGGTTTGAAATGAGAGATATACATAAGTATACGTATATAAGTAGGAGAGATGGCCAGAGAGCGTTATTGGATTACGTGTTAATTGATAGACGCGCGAAAGAGAGACTTTTGGATGTTAATGTGCTGAGAGATGCAACTAGAGGGATGTCTGATCCATATCTTGTGGAGGCGAAGGTGAAGATTTGTAGAGGTTTTCAAAAAAGAAGAGAGAATATTGGGGTGAAGAAAATGGTGAGAGTAAGTGAGCTTGGGAAGGAGACTTGTGTGAAGAAGTACCTGGAGAGACTGAGCTGAGAATGGAAAAAGGTGAGAACAAATGAGGTAAGGAGAGTGGGGGAATAAGGGGGTGTATTTAGGGAAGCAGTGATTACTTGCGCAAAAGTTGTTGTGGCATGAGAAGCGTGGAGGTAGGCAGATTAGAAAGAGTATGAATTTTCGGATGAAGATAGTAGATAATAGTGAAGAAGAAGGAGAGGCATTGAGAATTTTTGCAGGGAAATAATGCAAAAGGGTGGAAGATATATGAAAAGAAAGAGGCCGAATGTCAGAGGAAAGGTGCAGGAGGTAAAAAAGAGGGCAATTTAGTGAGAGCTTGGTGAGAGAGTATCATTAAATTTTAGGGTGAATAAAAGTATGTTTTGAAGATGGTAAATTTTAATAAAATAAAAAAAAAGCCCATAAGACGAAGGAACAAAATGGAACTCAGTGAAGAGGGCTAATGGGGAGGTGATAACAAGTAGGGTGACTATGAGGAGATGGGAGAGTATTTTGAGGTTTGTTGAATGTGTTTGATGATAAGTGGCAGAATATAGGAAGTTTGGGTCGGTGTTGTATGCAAAGTGACAGAGGGGTTAGGGAAAATGATTTCGTAAACAGAAGGAGGTAGAGAAAGCTTTGCGAAGAATGAGAAAGCCGGCAAGGTGCGGATTTGGATGAAATTGTAGGGGAATTTATAAAAAAAGGGGAGGACTGCATTGATGACATGGTTGGTAATGTTATTTAATGTATGTGTAATTCAGGGTGAGATGCCTGAGGATTTGCGGAAAGCTTGCATTGTGCCAACCGTCGAAATGGAAAGGTACAAAGGTAATATACATGTGTATAAAGGTAGGTTGGTTCCATTTCTTTTTCGTCTGTTTCCTTGCCTACCTCGCGAAACGAGGGAGACAGCGACAAAGCAAACTAAATAAATAATATAATATATATATAATATATATATATATATATATATATAATATATATAAATTTTTTTTTTTTTTTTCTTTGTCGCTGTGCCCGCGTTTCCGAGTTACTGCAAGGAAACAGACGAAAGACCCATGGCCCAACACACCCCCATAACATGATATACAAAACACGTCCCCAACACGCAAATATACATACCTACACAGCTTTCCAAGGTTTACCCCAAGACGCATCACATTCCTGATCAATCGCCACTGACAGCACGTCAACCAGGTATACCACATCGATCCCAATTCACTCTATTCCTTGCCCCGCCCTTTCACGCCTCACTGCAGCTTTCAGGCCAAGATAAACAAAATCTTTTTCACTCCAATTCGTTCCACCTTTAATTTTGGTCTCCCAACTTCTCGTTTTCCCTCCACCCACCCTCCGACACATATTTCATCTTGGTCAAATCTTTCCTCACTCAATCTCTCCAAGTGCCCAAACCAAGTTCAAAACCCCCTCTTCTGCTCTCTCAAACCAACGCTCTTTTTATTTCCACACATCCCTCTTACCTTTTACGTTACTTACTACCGATCAAACCACCCTCACACCAAACCACACATTGTCCTCAAACATCCTCATTTTCCAGCACATCCAATCCTCCTGCGCACAATCTCTAATCAAGCCCACGCCTCGCAACCATACAACATTGTTGGAACCACTATTCCTTCAAACATACACATTTTTGCTTTCCCGAGATAATTTTTCCTCGACTTCCTTTCCACACATTTTTTCAAGGCTACCAGGTATTTTCGCCCCCTCCCCCCACCTATGATCCACTTCCGATTCCATGGTTCCAACCGCTGCCCAATCCACTCCCAGATATCTAAAACAACTTTACTTCCTCCAGTTATTTTCCATTCAAACTTACCTCACAATTGACTTTACCCCTCACCCTACTGTAACCTAATAATAAATATATATTATATATATATATATATATATATATATTATATATACTATAATATATATAATATATATATAAATTGTTTTGATGATATGAGTGGCAGATATAGGATAACTTTGGGTCGAGGTGGTGTGCAAAGTGAAGGAGGGTTTAGGGAAAATGATTAGTAAACAGAGAAGAGGTTAGTAAAACCTTTGCGGATGATGAAAGCCGGCAAGAACAGCAAAGGTTTGTATGGTATCGCAGTGGAATTTATAAAAAAGGGTGTAACTGGTATTGTGACAGGTCGGTAAGTTTATTAATGTATGTATGACTCATGGTGAGGTGCCTGAGGATTTGCGGAATGCGTGCATAGTGCCATTGTAACAAAGGCAAAGGGGATAAAGTGGAGTGCCTCAAACTACAAGAGGTATAAGCTGTCCTGAGTATCCCTGTTAAATTATATGGGAGGAGCATGGATCTAGAGGGTGAAGGCATAATACGGAGAATCCAGGATTGGGGAAGAGCTGTGTGGTTTCAGAAAGGTGGTTAGAGGATGTGTGGAACAGGTTGTTTGCTTTCTAAGAATGTATGTGAGAAATACTTAGAAAAGCAAATTGATTTGTATGTAGCATTTATGGATCTGGAGAAGGCATATGATAGGAGTTGATAGAAGATTGCTCTGTGGAAGGTATTAAGAATATATGGTGTGGGAGGCAAGATTGTAGAAGCAGTGAAAAAGTTTATCTCGCAGATGTAAGAGGCATGTGTACGTGTAAGGAAGAGAGAAAGGTGATTGTTTCTCAGTGAATGTAGGTTCGGCAGAAGTGTGGTGATTGTCTCCATGGTTGTTTAATTTGTTTATGGATGG
>NC_092225.1:44312606-44370277 GCF_036320965.1 Panulirus ornatus | reverse complement strand
AGTATGCAGCCTGTTGTGGGAGGAGAGAGCTTGGGAAGCGAGTCAGTTGTTGTTCGCTGATGATGCAGCGGTGGTGGCTGATTCGGGTGAGAAAGTACAGAAGGTGGTGACTGAGTTTGGTAAAGTGTATTAAAGAAGAAAGCTGAGAGTTATTGTGAATAAGAGTAAGGTTATTAGGTACAGTGGGGTTGAAGGACAAGTCAAATAGAAGGTAAGATTGAATATAGAAAAACTTGAGGAAGTGAAGTGTTTTAGATATATGGAGTGTATTTGGCAGCGGATGGAACCATGAAAGTGGAAGCGAATCATAGGGTGGGGGAGGGGAGAAAGTTCTAGGAGCGTTGAAAAATGTGTAGAAATCGAGAACCTTATCTTCGAAAGCAAAAATGGGTATGTTGGAAGGAATAGTGGTCCCAACAATGTTATATGGTTGCGAAGCGTGGTCTATAGATAGAGTTGTGCGCAGGAGGGTGCTTGTGCTGCAAATGAGATGTTTTAGGAAAGTATTTTGTGTGAGGCGGTTTGATCGAGTAAGTAATAAAAGGGTAAGAGACATGTGTGGTAATAAAAAGAGTGTGGGTGAGAGAGCAAAGGAGGGTGTTTTGAAATGGTTTGTTCACATGGAAAGAATGAGGGAGGAAGCATTGACAAAGAGGATATATGTGTCAGACTTGGAGGGAACAAGGAGAAGTGAGAGACCAAATTGGATGTGGAAAGATGGAGTGAAAAAAATTTTGAGTGATCGGGTCCTGAACATGCAGGGGGATGAGAGGCGTGCAAGAAATAGAGTGAATTGGAACGGTGTGGTATACCGGGGTCGACGTGCTGTCAATGGATTGAACAAGGGCATGTGAAGCGTCTGGGGTAAACCATGGAAATATATATATATATATATATATATATATATATATATATATATATATATATATATATATATATATATATATATATATATATATATATATATATGCAATGAAATGTATAGGTATGTATATTTGCGTGTGTGGACGTGTATGTATATAAATGCGTATGTGGGTGGGTTGGGCCTTTTAAAGGGAGCTGTGGTTTCGGTGCATTATTACATGACAGCTAGAGTCTGAGTGTGAACGAATGCGGCCTTTGTTGTCGTTTCCTAGCGCTACCTTGCACACATTAAGGGGGAGGGGGTTGTTATTCCATGTGTGTCGTGGTGGCGATGGGAATGAATAAAGGCAGACAGTATGAATTATGTACATGTGTATATATGTATATATATATATATGTGTATATATATATATACATATATATATATATATTTTTTTTTTCACACAATTCGCCATTTCCCGCGTTAGCGAGGTAGCGTTAAGAACAGAGGACTGAGCCTTTGAGGGAATATCCTCACTTAGCCCCCTTCTCTGTTCCTTCTTTTGGAAAATGCATGTATGTATGCATTGAAATGTATAGGTATGTATATTTGCGTGTGTGGACGTGTATGTATATAAATGCGTATGTGGGTGGGTTGGGCCTTTTAAAGGGAGCTGTGGTTTCGGTGCATTATTACATGACAGCTAGAGTCTGAGTGTGAACGAATGTGGCCTTTGTTGTCGTTTCCTAGCGCTACCTTGCACACATTAAGGTGGAGGGAGTGGTTATTCCATGTGTGGCGGGGTGGCGATGGGAATGAAGAAAGGCTGACAGTATGAATTATGTACATGTGTATATATGTATATGTCTGTGAGTGTATATATTTGTATACATTGAGATGTATAGGTATGCATATTTGCGTGTGTGGACTTGAATGTATATACATGTGTATGTGGGTGGGTTGGGCCATTCCTTCGTCTGTTATTTTCCGCTACCTCGCTAACGCGACAAGGAGACAGCGACAAAGCAAAATATATAAAATATAAATAATATATATGTATATATATATATATATATATATATATATATATATATATATTTTAATACTTTGTCGCTGTCTCCCGCGTTTGCGAGGTAGCGCAAGGAAACAGACGAAAGAAATGGCCCAACCCCCCCCCATACACATGTATATACATACGTCCACATAAGCAAATATACATACCTACACAGCTTTCCATGGTTTACCCCAGACGCTTCACATGCCTTGATTCAATCCACTGACAGCACGTCAACCCCGGTATACCACATCGCTCCAATTCACTCTATTCCTTGCCCTCCTTTCACCCTCCTGCATGTTCCGGCCCCGATCACACAAAATCTTTTTCACTCGATCTTTCCACCTCCAATTTGGTCTCCCTCTTCTCCTTGCTCCCTCCACCTCCGACACATATATCCTCTTGGTCAATCTTTCCTCACTCATCCTCTCCATGTGCCCAAACCACTTCAAAACACCCTCTTCTGCTCTCTCAACCACGCTCTTTTTATTTCCACACATCTCTCTTACCCTTACGTTACTCACTCGATCAAACCACCTCACACCACACATTGTCCTCAAACATCTCATTTCCAGCACATCCATCCTCCAGCGCACAACTCTATCCATAGCCCACGCCTCGCAACCATACAACATTGTTGGAACCACTATTCCTTCAAACATACCCATTTTTGCTTTCCGAGATAATGTTCTCAACTTCCACATATTCTTCAAGGCCCCCAGAATTTTCGCCCCCTCCCCCACCCTATGATCCACTTCCG
Source organism: Panulirus ornatus (assembly GCF_036320965.1). NCBI lineage: Eukaryota > Metazoa > Arthropoda > Malacostraca > Decapoda > Palinuridae > Panulirus > Panulirus ornatus. The sequence continues at coordinate 44,367,619 of NC_092225.1, read as the reverse complement.
CTTCCATGGTTCCATCCGCTGCCAGATCCACTCCCAGGTATCTAAAACACTTCACTTCCTCCAGTTTTTCTCCATTCAAACTCACCTCCCAATTGACTAGACCCTCAACCCTACTGTACCTAATAACCTTGCTCTTATTCACATTTACTCTTAACTTTCTTCTTCCACACACTTTACCAAACTCAGTCACCAGCTTCTGCAGTTTCTCACATGAATCAGCCACCAGCGCTGTATCATCAGCGAACAACAACTGACTCACTTCCCAAGCTCTCTCATCCCCAACAGACTTCATACTTGCCCCTCTTTCTAAAACTCTTGCATTTACCTCCCTAACAACCCCATCCATAAACAAATTAAACAACCATGGAGACATCACACACCCCTGCCGCAAACCTACATTCACTGAGAACCAATCACTTTCCTCTCTTCCTACACGTACACATGCCTTACATCCTCGATAAAAACTTTTCACTGCTTCTAACAACTTTCCTCCCACACCATATATTCTTAATACCTTCCACAGAGCATCTCTATCAACTCTATCATATGCCTTCTCCAGATCCATAAATGCTACATACAAATCCATTTGCTTTTCTAAGTATTTCTCACATACATTTCTTTATTTTTCTCTTACTATTTGCCATTTCTCAAGTCAGGAAGGTGGCCTTAAGAAGAGAGGACGTGCCCCCTTTCTCCGTTCCTTCTTTTGGAAAATTAGAAATGAGCTGGAAGAATTTCCAGTCCCCCGCTCCCTCCCCTTTTTGTCGCCTTCTACGACACGCAGGGAATACGTGGGAAGTTTTCTTTCTCCTCTATCCCCATATAGAGGCATCAGTTAATGCCTTTCGATGGGACATGTTTGAAAGCATTCATTCAGGCCCCTTCACGTAACGGGAGAGAAAACGAAAAGGCTGGCTATAATATACATTGTGTTGAGCAACACGTAATTAGGAAAAAGACTTTTGTTTTCTAGAATTCATCCTCTCTCTTTACGAATCAGTACTGCGTCCTCAGGTAGGATATTGTGTTTACTTTTGGTCATCCTATATGAGAAAAGACAGTTTGAATGGAAAGAGTACAGAGACGAGCACCTAGATTATCGCTGTACGGACAAACAAATTCTATTTAGTAATCTATTTAGCTTAGAAAAGGTGTTAAGAATAACATAAGAAGTGAGGACACTGCAAGAGGCCTATTGGACCATGCTAGGTAGGTTCTGAGTCTGTCCACCCCACAACTAACCACCTGAACCCATAAACATATCCAACCTTCGTTTAAAGCTGGCTAAAAACCTAGCTTCCACTGCTGTACTTGGCAACTTTTTCCATATATTAACTACCTTCTTCCTGAACCAATATTTATCCACATCCGACCTGAATCTATTTTTTTCTAAGTTAAATTGATTATTTCTTGTCCTATCTGGTGGTTCCATTCTAAGAATTTCATTCATGGTACCTTTATCAATAATTTGCACCTATCTAAAAACTTCAATCACATCCCGTCTAGCCTTCCTTCTCTTACACGAGTTTAGATTCACTCCTTATGAGAGAGGTTTCTAATTCCAGCGGTCATTTTTGTCATTCACCTTTGTATACTCTCTAATTCATCTATATCAACTGCATAGTATGGAGCCCAACACTCCCCAGCATAATTCAATTGTGGTCTAACCAACGCAAGATAAAGTTGCAATGATACTCCAGGAGTTTTATTGCTAATAGTCCTATCAATAAACCCTAACATCTGATTAGCCTTATCACACACTTTATTACATTGTTGTATCGGTTTAAGAGCCTTGCTGACCAGTACCCAAAAATCTCTTCCGCGTTCTGTTTTACCAATAGCAATATTGTTCAGTTTGCAATCACTGTTCCTGTCTTTACCCACACTAAGTGTTCTGCATTGATTTATGTTGAATTCTATTTTCCATGTATCCTCCCATTCTATAATCTATTTAAGTCCTGCAAATTCACTGAATTGTCATCTGAGCCAATTAAGGGTCCTAATTTTGTATCATCGGCAAATTTCCTTAAGCCGCTGGTTATTCTCAAATCTAAATCGCATATATATATATATATATATATATATATATATATATATATATATATATATATATATATATATATATATATATATATATATATATATATATATATATATATTTTTTTTTTTTTTTTTTTTTTTTTCCCAAAAGAAGGAACAGAGAAGAGGGCCAGGTGAGGATATTCCCTCAAAGACCCAGTCCTCTGTTCTTAACGCTACCTCGCTATCGCGGGAAATGGCGAATAGTATGAAAGAAGAAAGAAAAAAAAAATATATATATATATATATATATATATATATATATATATATATATATATATATATATATGTGTGTGTATATATATATTTGTTTATTTATTTTGCTTTGTCATGGTCTTCCTCGTTTGCGAGGCAGCGCAAGGAAACAGACGAAAGAAATGGCCCAACCCACCCCCATACACATGTATATACATACACGTCCACACACGCAAGTACACACACCTATACATCTCAATGTACACATATATTTACACATACAGACACAAACATATACACCCATGCACACAATTCACACTGTCTGCCTTTATTCATTCCCATCGCCACCTCGCCACACATGGAATACCATCCCCCTCCCCCCTCATATGTGCGAGGTAGAACTAGGAAAAGACAACAAAGGCCCCATTCGTTCAAACTCAGTCTCTAGCTGTCATGCAATAATGCCCGAAACCACAACTCCCTTTCCACATCCAGGCCCCACACTACTTTCCATGGTTTACCCCAGACGCTTCACATGCCCTGATTCAATCCACTGACAGCACGTCAACCCCGGTATACCGCATCGATCCAATTCACTCTATTCCTTGAGCGCCTTTCACCCTCCTGCATGTTCAGGCCCCGATCACTCAAAATCTTATTCACTCCATCTTTCCACCTCCAATTTGGTCTCCCACTTCTCGTTCCCTCCACCTCCGACACATATATCCTCTTGGTCAATCTTTCCTCACTCATTCTCTCCATGTGCCCAAACCATTTCAAAACACCCTCTTCTGCTCTCTCAACCACGCTCTTTTTATTTCCACACATCTCTCTTTCCTTACATTACTTACTCGATCAAACCACCTCACACCACACATTGTCCTCAAACATCTCATTTCCAGCACATCCACCCTCCTGCGCACAGCTCTATCCATAGCCCACGCCTCGCAACCATACAACATTGTTGGAAACACTATTCCTTCAAACATACCCATTTTTGCTTTCCGAGATAATGTTCTCGACTTCCACACATTCTTCAAGGCTCCCAGGATTTTCGACCACTCCCCCACCCTATGATTCACTTCCACTTCCATGGTACCATCCGCTGCCAGATCCACTCCCAGATATCTAAAACACTTTACTTCCTCCAGTTTTTCTCCATTCAAACTTACCTCCCAATTGACTTCACCCTCAACCCTACTGTACCTAATAATCTTGCTCTTATTCACGTTTACTCTTAACTTTCTTCTTTCACACACTTTACCAAACTCAGTCACCAGCTTCTGCAGTTTCTCACATGAATCAGCCACCAACGCTGTATCATCAGCGAACAACAACCGACTGACTTCCCAAGCTCTCTCATTCACAACAGACTTCATACCTGTCCCTCTTTCCAAAACTCTTGCATTCACCTCCCTAACAACCACATCCATAAACAAATTAAACAACCATGGAGATATCACACACCCCTGCCGCAAACCTACATTCACTAAGAACCAATGACTTTCCTCTCTTCCCACACGTAAACATGCCTTACATCCTCGATAAAAACTTTTCACTGCTTCTAACAACTTGCCTCCCACACCATATATTCTTAATACCTTCCACAGAGCATCTCTATCAACTCGATCATATGCCTTCTCCAGATCCATAAATATTTTATTTATTTATTTATTATACTTTGTCGCTGTTTCCCGCGTTTGCGAGGTAGCGCAAGGAAACAGACGAAAGAAATGGCCCAACCCCCCCCCTTACACATATATATACATACGTCCACACACGCAAATATACATACCTACACAGCTTTCCATGGTTTACCCCAGACGCTTCACATGCCTTGATTCAATCCACTGACAGCACGTCAACCCGGTGTACCACATCGCTCCAATTCACTCTATTCCTTGCCCTCCTTTCACCCTCCTGCATGTTCAGGCCCCGATCACACAAAATCTTTTTCACTCCATCTTTCCACCTCCAATTTGGTCTCCCTCTTCTCCTCGTTCCCTCCACCTCCGACACATATATCCTCTTGGTCAATCTTTCCTCACTCATTCTCTTCATGTGCCCAAACCACTTCAAAACACCCTCTTCTGCTCTCTCAACCACGCTCTTTTTATTTCCACACATCTCTCTTACCCTTACGTTACTCACTCGATCAAACCACCTCACACCACACATTGTCCTCAAACATCTCATTTCCAGCACATCCATCCTCCTGCGCACAACTCTATCCATAGCCCACTCCTCGCAACCATACAACATTGTTGGAACCACTATTCCTTCAAACATACCCATTTTTGCTTTCCGAGATAATGTTCTCGACTTCCACACAGTCTTCAAGGCCCCCAGAATTTTCGCCCCCTCCCCCACCCTATGATCGACTTCCGCTTCCATGGTTCCATCCGCTGCCAGATCCACTCCCAGATATCTAAAACACTTCACTTCCTCCAGTTTTTCTCCATTCAAACTCACCTCCCAATTGACTTGACCCTCAACCCTACTGTACCTAATAACCTTGCTCTTATTCACATTTACTCTTAACTTTCTTCTTCCACACACTTTACCAAACTCAGTCACCAGCTTCTGCAGTTTCTCACATGAATCAGCCACCAGCGCTGTATCATCAGCGAACAACAACTGACTCACTTCCCAAGCTCTCTCATCCCCAACAGACTTCATACTTGCCCCTCTTTCCAAAACTCTTGCATTTACCTCCCTAACAACCCCATACATAAACAAATTAAACAACCATGGAGACATCACACACCCCTGCCGCAAACCTACATTCACTGAGAACCAATCATTTCCTCTCTTCCTACACGAACACATGCCTTACATCCTCGATAAAATCTTTTCACTGCTTCTAACAACTTTCCTCCCACACCATATATTCTTAATACATTCCACAGAGCATCTCTATCAACTCTATCATATGCCTTCTCCAGATCCATAAATGCTACATACAAATCCATTTGCTTTTCTAAGTATTTCTCACATACATTCTTCAAAGCAAACACCTGATCCACACATCCTCTGCCACTTCTGAAACCACACTGCTCTTCCCCAATCTGATGCTCTGTACATGAATTCACCCTCTCAATCAATACCCTCCCATATAATTTACCAGGAATACTCAACAAACTGAAACCTTTGTAATTTGAGCACTCACTCTTATCCTCTTTTCCTTTGTACAATGGCACTATGCACGCATTCCGCCAATCCTCAGGCACCTCACCGTGAGTCATACATACATTAAATAACCTTACCAACCAGTCAACAATACAGTCACCCCCTTTTTTAATAGATTCTACTGCAATACCATCCAAACCTGCTGTATTGCCGGCTTTCATCTTCCGCAAAGCTTTTACTACCTCTTCTCTGTTTACCAAATCATTTTCCCTAACCCTCTCACTTTGCACACCACCTCGACCAAAACACCCTATATCTGCCACTCTATCATCAAACACATTCAACAAACCCTCAAAATACTCACTCCATCTCCTTCTCACATCACCATTAATTGTTATCACCTCCCCATTAGCTCCCTTCAATGAAGTTCCCATTTGCTCCCTTGTCTTACGCACTTTATTTACCTCCTTCCGGAACATCTTTTTGTGTATATATATATATATATATATATATATATATATATATATATATATATATATATATATATATGTATATATATATACATATGTTCATTGTTCTCTGATAAAACTTACTAGGGCTTGTTGCTCATTTTAATTCTGTATATTAGAGAAAATATCTTCAGCTTTTGTATCATTTTGTTGAAGAATATTCCCCTCTCTTATCAGTGAAACTAGATTCGGGACAGGGATTGTGTTTTCGATCTTGAATTTGAATTACAAAAGTCATTTAATATTTTTGCCATGGTTTCGTTGTCTTGAACCACGTCACCATTTTTTCTGTAATTGATGGACTTATTGACTGGGTAATGACCTATTTACTTTTAACATAATTGTAAAGCTACTTAGGGTTTCTTTTTCTGTTCTCTGCAATATATGCTTCGATTTGACATTTACTTTCTTCTGTAATTCTCTTACTTTCTGTGTGAATGCACATAACTTATTCTAGTGTGTTAGTCATTAGATTCTCTGAGTTTCTTATGAGCTACTTTTTTAGACATCAGACACTTTTTCATTTCATTGTGGAAGTAGAGTTGTTTGAAAAGCTCAGTATGACGACTATTTCGATGCTAATTTTGAGTTTGGGATTTAAATGTATGTTGGAGGACCTTAAAATCTGTAATTATGTATTTGATTGTTACTGTTTTAAAATATATAGTATTATTTCATTCATATTTATTGAATATGTAAGATTTGGGAAGGATTATGAGATATTTTCTCATTTTTTCAGTATAAAATCTTTTCATTATGATATATTTCATGTTGCCTGTTCTAGTGTTTTAAGATTGTTAATGACAGACTGAATCATTATATGAAATCCTGTTCACTTCTGTTTTAGATCTATCTGTATGTATTTCCTTGAATTTAGGATATTTTTATGTGAAGTTAATCCCCAGAACTTTTAAAGGGGAAGTAAATGTTTATAGTTGTGTTACTGGAGTGATAGTTTTCATACATGGTGCTCTGACAAGAGAATAGTGAAATTGGAAAAGAATGTAGCTTAGGCTTTGAAGCTTATTCTTTCATTGAAATGTGAACAAATGGAGCATTTTTCAAAGTGATAGAGATGGAGAGCAAAAAGGTGTTTTTCATAAATGTACTGGAAAACTTGAGGTCCGGATAAACTTTTGGTCTGTCAAGACTTTATTATGGCGGATGACCAACTACCTACCCTCATGTATCCAAGATATGCTTGTACTTTGTGTAGTGAAGACAATTGGGAAACATCGTAAGACAATAGTCCAGTTTCATGATAAGAGAAAAAGTGGACCAGGCAGTATGATACAGAGGTTAGATTGATGAGAACTACAATTGACGTTTGTGTAAATAAATTATACATTTCCCTTTTCCATAGCAAGAGGTTGAGCCATTATGTGACATTCATTTATCATTTCATTTTCCAGCTAGAAGTTTCAGTTTTCTAAATTATTTCTTACATTTTTCATATATATATATATATATATATATATATATATATATATATATATATATATATATATATATATATATATATATATATATATATATATATATTTTCCCTGGGGATAGGGGAGAAAGAATACTTCCCATGCATTCCTCACGTGTCGTAGAAGGCGACTAGAGGGGACGGGAGCGGGGGGCCAGAAATCCTCCACTCCTTGTATTTCAGCTTTCTAAAATGGGAAACAGAAGAAGGAGTCACGCGGGGAATGCTCATCCTCCTCGTAGGCTCAGTTTGGAGTGCACACTGGGTAAACAAGATGTGAAAAAAGGAGAGATACGTAGTATGTTTGAGGAAAGGAACCTGAATGTTTTGGCTCTGAGTGAAACGAGGCTCAAGGGTAAAGGGGAAGAGTGGTTTGGGAATGTCTTGGGAGTAAAATCAGGGGTTAGTGAGAGGACAAGAGCAAGGAAGGAGTAGCACTACTTCTGAAACAGGAGTTGTGGGAGTATGTGATGGAATGTAAGAAAGTAAATTCTAGATTGATTTGGGTAAAGCTGAAAGTTGATGGAGAGATGGGTGATTATTGGTGCATATGCACCTGGGCATGAGAAGAAAGATCATGAGAGGCAATTGTGTTGGGAGCAGCTGAATGAGTGTGTTAGTGGTTTTGATGCACAAGACCGGGTTATAGTGATGGGTGATTTGAATGCAAAGGTAAGTAATGTGGCAGTTGAGGGAAAAATTGGTATACATGGGGTGTTCAGTGTTGTAAATGGAAATTGTAAAGAGATTGTGGATTTGTGTGCTGAGAAAGGACTGGTGATTGGGAATACCTGATTTAAAAAGCGAGATATATATAAGTATACGTATTTAAGTAGGAGAGATGTCCAGAGAGCGTTATTGGATTACGTGTTGATTGATAGGCGCACGAAAGAAGACTTTTGGATGTTAATGTGCTGAGAGGTGCAACTGAAGGGATGTCTGATCATTATCTTGTGGACGCGAAGGTGAATATTTGTATGGGTTTTTAGAAACGAAGGGAGAATGTTGGGGTGAGCAGAGTGGTGAGAGTAAGTGAGCTTGGGAAGGAGACTTGTGTGAGGAAGTACCAGGAGAGACTGAGTACAGAATGGAGAAACCTGAGAACAAAGGAGGTAAGGGAAGTAGGGGAGGAATGGGATGTATTTAGGGAAGCAGTGATGGCTTGCGCAAAAGATGCTTCTGGCATGAGAAGCGTGGGAGGTAAGTTGACTAGAAAGGGTACCGAGTGGTGGGATGAAGAAGTAAGATTATAAGTGAAAAAGAAGAGAGAGGCATTTGGACGATTTTTGCAGGGAAAAAATGCAAATGAGTGGGAGATGTATAAAAGAAAGAGACAGGCGGTCAAGAGAAAGGTGCAAGAGGTGAAAAAAGAGGGCAAATGAGAGTTGGGGTGAGAGAGTATCATTAAATTTTAGGGAGAATAAAAAGATGTTATGGAAGGAGGTAAATAAAGTGCGTAAGACAAGGGAGCAAATGGGAACTTCAGTGAAGGGGGCTAATGAGGAGGTGATACTAAGTGGAGGTGATGTGAGAAGGAGATGGAGTGAGTATTTTGAAGGTCTGTTGAATGTGTTTGATGATAGCGTGGCAGATATAGGGTGTTTTGGTCGAGGGGGTTTGCAAAGTGACAGGGTTAGGGAAAATGATTTGGTAAACAGAGAAGAGGTAGTAAAAGCTTTGCGGAAGATAAAAGCCGGCAATACAGCAGGTTTGGATGATACTGCAGTGGAATTTATTAAAAAAGGGGGTGACAGTATTGTTGACTGGTTGGTAAGGTTATTTAATGTATGTATGATTCATGGTGAGGTGCCTGAGGATTGGCGGAATGCGTGCATAGTGCCATTGTATAAAGTTAAAGGGGATGAGAGTAAGTGCTCAAATTACAGAGGTATAAGTTTGTTGAGTATCCCTGGTAAATTATATGGGAGGGTATTGATTGAGAGGGTGAAGGCATGTACAGAGCATAAGATTGGGGAAGAGCAGTGTGGTTTCAGAAGTGGTAGAGGATGTTTGGATCAGGTGGTTGCTTTGAAGAATCTATATGAGAAATACTTAGAAAAGCAAATGGATTTGTATGTATCATTTATGGATCTGCAGATGGCATATGATAGAGTTGGTAGAGGTGCTCTGTGGAAGGTCCTAAGAATATATGGTGTGGGAGGCAAGTTGTTAGAAGCAGTGAAAAGTTTTTATCGAGGAAGGAAGGGCTGTGTACGTGTAGGAAGAGAGGAAAGTGATTGGTTCTCAGTGAATGTAGGTTTGCGGCAGGGGTGTGTGATGTCTCCATGTTTGCTTAATTTGTTTATGGATGGGGTTGTAAGGGCGGTGAATGCAAGAGTTTTGGAAAGAGGGGCAAGTATGCAGTCTGTTGTGGATGAGAGAGCTTGGGAAGTGAGTCAGTTGTTGTTCGCTGATGGTACAGCGGTGGTGGTTGATTCATATGAGAAACTGCAGAAGCCGGTGACTGATTTTGGTAAAGTTTGTGAAAGAAGAAAGTTAAGAGTAAATGTGAATAAGAGCAATGTTATTAGGTATAGTAGGGTTGAGGGTCAAGTCAATTGGAAGATAACTTTGAATCGAGAAAAACTGGAGGAAGTAAATTATTTCAGATATCTTGGAGTGGATCTGGCAGCGGATGGAACCATGGAAGCAGAAGTGAATCATAGGGTGGGGGAGGGAGCGAGAATTCTTGGAGCCTTGAAGAATGTTTGGAAGTCGAGCACATCATCTCCGAAAGCAAAAATGGCTATGTTTGAAGGAATAGTGGTTCCAACAATGTTTTATGGTTCCGAGGCGTGGGCTATGGATAGAGTTGTGTGCAGGAGGGGGGATGTGCTGGAAATGAGATGTTTGAGGACAATATGTGTTGTGAGGTGGTTTGATCGAGTAAGTAATGTAAGGGTAAGAGAGATGTGTGGAAATAAGAAGAGCGTGGTTGAGGGAGCAGAAGATGGTGTTTTGAAATGGTTTGGGCACATGGAGAGAATGAGTGAGGAAAGACTGACCAAGAGGATATATATGTCGAGGTGGAGGGAAGAAGGAGAAGTGGGAGACTAAATTGGAGGCGGAAAGATGGAGTGAAAAATATTTTGAGTGATCGGGGCCTGAACATGCATGAGGGTGAAAGGCGGGCAAGGAGTAGAATGCATTGGATTGATGTGATATACCGGGGTCGACGTGCTGTCAATGGATTGAATCAGGGCATGTGAAGCGCCTGGGGTAAACCATGGAAAGTTCTGATGGGCCTGGATGTGGAAAGGGAGCTGTGGTTTCGGGCGTTATTGCATGACAGCTAGAGACTGAGAGGGAATGAATGGTTCCTTTGTTGTCTTTTCCTAGCGCTACCCCGCACACATGAGGGGGGAAGGGGATATTATTACATGTGTGTCGAGGTGGCGATAGGAATGAATAAAGGCAGACAGTTTGAATTGTTTTCATGATCTTTCTTCTCATGCCCAGGTGCATATGCACCAATAATCACCCATCTCTCTCCATCAACTTTCAGTTCTTCCCATATTAATCGAGAATTTACTTTCTTACATTCTATCACATACTCCCACAACTCCTGTTTTAGGAGGGCTGCTACTCCTTCCCTTGCTCTTGTCCTCTCACTAACCCCTGACTTTACTCCCAAGACATTCCCAAACCACTCTTCCCCTTTACCCTTGAGCTTCGATTCACTAAGAGCAAAAACATGCTGGTTCCTTTCCTCAAACATACTACCTATCTCTCACACATTTAGACATTTAGACACCCCAGTCTGAGCCTTCGAGGAGGATGAGCACTCCCCGCGTGACTCCTTCTTCTGTTTCCCATTTTAGAAACTTAAAAAATACAAGGAGGGAGCAGCTGAATGAGTAAGTTAGTGGTTTTGATACACGAGACCGGGTTATAGTGATGGGTGATTTGAATGCAAAGGTGAGTAATGTGGCAGTTGAGGGAATAATTGGTATACATGGGGTGTTCAGTGTTGTAAATTGAAATGGTGAAGAGCTTGTAGATTTATGTGCTGAAAAAGGACTGGTGATTGGGAATACCTGGTTTAAAAGCGAGATATACATAAGTATACGTATGTAAGTAGGAGAGATGGCCATAGAGCGTTATTGGATTACCTGTTAATTGACAGGCGCGCGAAGGAGAGACTTTTGGATGTTAATGTCCTGAGAGGTGCAACTGGAGGGATGTCTGATCATTATCTTGTGGAGGATAAGGTGAAGATTTGTATGGGTTTTCAGAAGAGAAGAGTGAATGTTGGGGTGAAGAGAGTGGTGAGAGTAAGTGAGCTTGGGAAGGAGACCTGTGTGAGAAAGTACCAGGAGAGACAGAGTACAGAATGGAAAAAGGTGAGAAGAATGGAAGTAAGGGGAGTGGGGGAGGAATGGGATGTATTTAGGGAATCAGTGATGGATTGCGCAAAAGATGCTTGTGGCATGAGAAGAGTGGGAGGTGGGTTGATTAGAGAGGGTAGTGAGTGGTGGGATGAAGAAGTAAGATTTTTAGTGAAAGAGAAGAGAGAGGCATTTGGACGATTTTTGCAGGGAAAAAATGCAATTGATTGGGAGATGTATAAAAGAAAGAGACAAGAGGTCAAGAGAAAGGTGCAAGAGGTGAAAAAGAGGGCAAATGAGAGTTGGGGTTAGAGAGTATCATTGAATTTTAGGGTGAATAAGAAGTTGTTCTGGAAGGAGGTAAATAAAGTGCGTAAGACAAGGGAGCAAATGGGAACTTCAGTGAAGGGCGCAAATGGGGAGGTGATAACAAGTAGTGGTGATGTGAGAAGGAGATGGAGTGAATATTTTGTTGAATGTGTTAGATGATAGAGTGGCAGATGTAGGGTGTTTTGGTCGAGGTGGTGTGCAAAGTGAGAGGGTTCGGGAAAAGGATTTGGTAAACAAAGAAGAGGTAGTGAAAGCTTTGCGGAAGATGAAAGCCGGCAAGGCAGCAGGTTTGGATGGTATTGCAGTGGAATTTATTAAAAAGGGGGTGACTGTATTATTGACTGGTTGGTAAGGTTATTTAATGTATGTATTACTCAAGGTGAGGTGCCTGAGGATTGGCGGAATGCTTGCATAGTGCCATTGTACAAAGGCAAAGGGGATAAGAGTGAGTGCTCAAATTACAGAGGTATAAGTTTGTTGAGTATTCCTGGTAAATTATATGGGAGGGTATTGATTGAGAGGGTGAAGGCATGTACAGAGCATCAGATTGGGGAAGAGCAGTGTGGTTTCAGAAGTGGTAGAGGATGTGTGGATCAGGTGTTTGCTTTGAAGAATGTATGTGAGAAATACTTAGAAAAGCAAATGGATTTGTATGTATCATTTATGGATCTGCAGAAGGCATATGATAGAGTTGATAGAGATGCTCTGTGGAATGTTTTAAGAATATATGGTGTGGGAGGCAAGTTGTTAGAATCAGTGAAAAGTTTTAATCGAGGATGTAAGGCATGTTTATGTGTAGGAAGAGAGGAAAGTGATTGGTTCTCAGTGAATGTAGGTTTGCGGCAGGGGTGTGTGATGTCTCCATGGTTGTTTAATTTGTTTATGGATGGGGTTGTTAGGGAGGTGAATGCAAGAGTTTTGGAAAGAGGGGCAAGTATGAGGTCTGTTGGGGATGAGAGAGCTTGGGAAGTGAGTCAGTTGTTGTTCGCTGATGATACAGCGCTGGTGGCTGATTCATGTGAGAAACTGCAGAAGCTGGTGACTGAGTTTGGTAAAGTGTGTGAAAGAAGAAAGTTAAGAGTAAATGTGAATAAGAGCAAGGTTATTAGGTACAGTAGGGTTGAGGGTCAAGTCAATTGGGAGGTAAGTTTGAATGGAGAAAAACTGGAGGAAGTAAAGTGTTTTAGATATATGGGAGTGGATTTGGCAGCGGATGGAACCATGGAAGCGGAAGTGGACCATAGGGTGGGGGAGGGAGCGAAAATCCTGGGAGCCTTGAAGAATGTGTGGAAGTCGAGAACATTATCTCGGAAAGCAAAAATGGGTATGTTTGAAGGAATAGTGGTTTCAACAATGTTGTATGGTTGCGAGGCGTGGGCTATGGAGAGAGTTGTGCTCAGGAGGATGGATGTGCTGGAAATGAGATGTTTGAGGACCATGTGTGGTGTAAGGTGGTTTGATCGAGTAAGTAACGTAAGGGTAAGAGAGATGTGTGGAAATAAAAAGAGCGTTGTTGAGAGAGCAGAAGAGGGTGTTTTGAAATGGTTTGGGCACATGGAGAGAATGAGTGAGGAAAAACTGACCAAGAGGATATATGTGTCGGAGGTGGAGTGAACGAGGAGAATTGGGAGACCAATTTGGAGGTGGAAAGATGGAGTGAAAAAAATTTTGTGTGATCGGGGCCTTAACATGCAGGAGGGTGAAAGGTGGGCAAGGAATAGAGTGAATTGGATCGATGTGGTATACCGGGGTTGACGTGCTGTCAGTGGATTGAATCAAGGCATGTGAAGCGTCTGGGGTAAACCATGGAAAGCTGTGTAGGTATGTATATTTGCGTGTGTGGACGTATGTATATACATGTGTATGGGGGTGGGTTGGGCCATTTCTTTCGTCTGTTTTATTGCGCTACCTCGCAAACGCGGGAGACAGCGACAAAGCAAAAAAAAAAAAAATATATATATATATATATATATATATATATATATATATATATATATATATATATATATATATATATATATATATATATATATAAGGAAGAAGAGCGGTCCCAAGACTGCCTCCTGAGGAACATCATTGGCTACATTGGCCCAGTCCGATGTAACTCCGTTGATGCATATCCTCGGTTTTCTGTCAGTGAGCTACACCCTAGTCCAATCAAATACACAACCCCAGATGCCGGTGTGCCGCTATTTTTCTAAGCAGACGCTCATAACTTTTAACCTGATCAACAGTTTCGAATAGTTCATCAAAGAAGGAGAGGTCACTGAGTCATGACTTCTCCTTTGTAAAGCCATGTTGGGAATCCCCAGTGAGATCAGGATTCTCCAAGTGTTCCCGAATCTTGTACGCTATAATTGATTCGAGAAATTCCCCACAATAGATGTTAAGGTGATAGGACGAAAATTAGAGGCAATGGATCTAACCCCTTCTTAAAGACGGGATCGACATTTTCTGTCTTCCATTGCTTAGGAACTACGCCTGATTCCAGAGACTGTTTAAACACATTTCAAAGCGAACTCTTACTTCCTCCTTACATTCTTCCACGACCCTCGCATAAATACCATTTGGCCAAGTACTCTTGTTAACTTTTAATCGTTCTATTTGTTTCAAAATTTCAAATCTATTTCTTTCCATATCGCATTTATTTACAATTATCAAAAGTTTTGATAATCTCGAGCTAACAAATTACTGAACGACAGATTCGTTTGATTTCGCTTTTACTAATGGTTATATTCTCGGGGGCAAACATTTAACTTTAAATGAGGTGAAGTAATTGTTCCTCAAACTGGTCATTAATGTACGGAATAATTTACAGGTCAGCGGGAATGAAAGCAAGATTAAAGATACATTTGTGTGTAGACTGAATATTCATTCTACCTCAGATCAGTGAGTGATACTATCAGCGCCTTCTGACTTTCAATGAAAACTTTACATTCACTTTTCTCTTAGAAATATTCATAACCTTTTACTCTTACAACACTGGTTAATAGGCTCTCGAGATCCTGCATTATCACAGTCAGCCTCGAAAGGAGCCAGTAGTCTGTTCCTGTCGGATATCCTTCGCATTCCGTTGTATTCTTAACGTCGGCTTTATCCCACACGTAGTTACCGAGTGTGACCAGTTACCAACTCCGACTCGTCGGCAGTGTTCCATTATTCTAATCATAGAAGTTCAGTGTCTGGCCCATTTGAGGTGTGAGATTATCAGAGTGATGTACGTGAAAATGATCATACCTTTGATGAATCATCTGAGTGACAACATTACATACAAGATGATGACAGTTAATGGATGTGAATATCCATATCATGTGATCTAGAACTTTCTGTTAATAGCCGTTACGTGGCATTAACCTTTACCTTTACGTTACAAGGTGAGAAGCAGCACGAGCTTCTGCGTGACACGGCTGCCTCCCACCTTATAAATACGATCGGCCGACCTAGGTGGACGTATACCCTTGAAGTGGCCGCAGCCAGAGGAGCTACTTCTAAGGCTCAGCAAAGTACGTAGATCCGATTGTCCTCAAAAATTACATTATGTAAATATTAATGTTAATGTTAATGTGTAGAATATTATCGACAGTGATCATTTCTGAAGTAATATACTGATAATGAAAGGCAAGTTTAAATGACTTTGTCTGTATATATATAAATATGTATATATATATATATATATATATATATATATATATATATATATATATATATATATATATATATATATATATATATATATATATATATATATATATATACCTGGTTTAAAAGAGAGATATACATAAGTATACGTATGTAAGTAGGAGAGATGGCCACAGAGCGTTATTGGATTACGTGCTAATTGATAGGCGCGCGATAGAGAGACTTTTGGACGTTAATGTGCTGAGAGGTGCAGCTGGAGGAATGTCTGATCATTATCTTGTGGAGGCGAAAGTGGAGATTTGTAGAGGTTTTCAGAACAGAAGAGTGAATGTTGGGGTGAAGGGAGTGGTGAGAGTAAGTGAGCTTGGAAAGGAGACTTGTGTGAGGAAGCACCAGGTGAGAATGAGTACAGAATGGAAAAAGGTGAGAACAAAGGACAAAAGGGGAGTGAGGGAGGAATGGGATGTATTTAGCGAAGCAGTGATAGATTGTGCAAAAGATACTTGTGGCATGATAAGCGTGGGAGGTGGGCAGATTAGGAAGGGTAGCAAGTGGTGGGATGAAGAAGTAAGACTTTGAGTGAAAGAGAAGAGAGAGGCATTTGGACGATTTTTGCAGGGAAAAAATTTAAATGAATGGGAAATGTATTTAAGAAAGAGGCAGGAGGTCAAGAGAAAGGTGCAAGAGGTGAAAAAGAGGGCAAATGAGAGTTGGGGTGAGAGAGTATCATTAAGTTTAAGGGAGAATAAAAAGATGTTTTGGATGGAGGTAAATAGAGTACGTAAGACAAGGGAATCAATGGGATCTTCAGTGAAGGGGGTTAATGGGGAGGTGATAACAAGTAGTGGTTTGAGAAGGAGTTGAAGTGAGTATTTTGAAGGTTTGTTGAATGTGTTTGATGAAAGAGTGTGAGAGTTGTGAGGAGGAGGGTGGATGTGCTGGAAATGAGCTGTTAAAGGACAATATGTGGTGTGAGGTGGTTTGATCGAGTAAGTAGTGAAAGGGTAAGAGAGATATGTGGTAATAAGAAGAGTGTGGTTGAGAGAGCAGAATTGGGTGTTTTGAAATGATTTGGTCACATGGAGGGATGAGTGAGGAAAGATTGACCAAGAAGATATATGTGTCAGAGGTGGAGGGAACGAGGAGAAGTGGGAGACCAAATTGGAGGTGGAAAGATAAAGTGAAAAGGATTTTGAGTGATCGGGGCCTGAACATGCAGAAGGGTGAAAGGCGCCCAAGGAATAGAGTGAATTGGAACGATGTGGTATACCGGGGCCGACGTGCTGTCAGTGGGTTGAACCAGGGCATGTGAAGCGTCTGGGGTAAACCATGGAAAGTTCTGTGGGGCCTGGATGTGGAAAGGGAGCTGTGGTTTCGTTGCATTATTACATGACAGCTAGAGACTGAGTTTGAATGAATGGGGCCTTTGTTGTCTTTTCCTAGCGCTATCTCGCGGACATGGGGGGGGGGGGGAGGTTGTTATTTCATATGTGGCGGGGTAGTGATAGGAATGAATGAAGGCAGATAGTATGAATAATGTACATGTGTATATATGTATATATATCTATATGTATACGTTGAGATGTATAGGTATATCTATATATATATATATATATATATATATATATATATATATATATATATATATATATATATATATATATATATATATATATATATATATATTATATATATATATATATATATATATATATATATATATATATATATATATATATATATATATATATATATATATATATATTTTTTTTTTTTTTTTTTTTTTTTTTATACTTTGTCGCTGTCTCCCGCGTTTGCGAGGTAGCGCAAGGAAACAGACGAAAGAAATGGCCCAACCCCCACCATACACATGTACATACACACGTCCACACACGCAAATATACATACCTACACAGCTTTCCTTGGTTTACCCCGGACGCTTCACATGCCTTGATTCAATCCACTGACAGCACGTCAACCCCTGTATACCACATCGCTCCAATTCACTCTATTCCTTGCCCTCCTTTCACCCTCCTGCATGTTCAGGCCCCGATCACACAAAATCCTTTTCACTCCATCTTTCCACCTCCAATTTGGTCTCCCTCTTCTCCTCGTTCCCTCCACCTCCGACACATATATCCTCTTGGTCAATCTTTCCTCACTCATTCTCTCCATGTGCCCAAACCATTTCAAAACACCCTCTTCTGCTCTCTCAACCACGCTCTTTTTATTTCCACACATCTCTCTTACCCTTACGTTACTTACTCGATCAAACCACCTCACACCACACATTGTCCTCAAACATCTAATTTCCAGCACATCCATCCTCCTGCGCACAACTCTATCCATAGCCCACGCCTCGCAACCATACAACATTGTTGGAACTACTATTCCTTCAAACATACCCATTTTTGCTTTCCGGGATAATGTTCTCGACTTCCACACATTTTTCAAGGCTCCCAAAATTTTCGCCCCCTCCCCCACCCTATGATCCACTTCCGCTTCCATGGTTCCATCCGCTGACAGATCCACTCCCAGATATCTAAAACACTTCACTTCCTCCAGTTTTTCTCCATTCAAACTCACCTCCCAATTGACTTGACCCTCAACCCTACTGTACCTAATAACCTTGCTCTTATTCACATTTACTCTTAAATTTCTTCTTCCACACACTTTACCAAACTCCGTCACCAGCTTCTGCAGTTTCTCACATGAATCCGCCACCAGCGCTGTATCATCAGCGAACAACAACTGACTCACTTCCCAAGCTCTCTCATCCCCAACAGACTTCATACTTGCCCCTCTTTCCAAGACTCTTGCATTTACCTCCCTAACAACACCATCCATAAACAAATTAAACAACCATGGAGACATCACACACCCCTGCCGCAAACCTACATTCACTGAGAACCAATCACTTTCCTCTCTTCCTACACGTACACATGCCTTACATCCTCGATAAAAACTTTTCACTGCTTCTAACAACTTGCCTCCCACACCATATATTCTTAATACCTTCCACAGAGCATCTCTATCAACTCTATCATATGCCTTCTCCAGATCCATAAATGCTACATACAAATCCATTTGCTTTTCTAAGTATTTCTCACATACATTCTTCAAAGCAAACACCTGATCCACACATCCTCTACCACTTCTGAAACCACACTGCTCTTCCCCAATCTGATGCTCTGTACATGCCTTCACCCTCTCAATCAATACCCTCCCATATAATTTACCAGGAATACTCAACTAACTTATACCTCTGTAATTTATATATAAATTATATAACTTATATAATATATATATATATATATATATATATATATATATATATATATATATATATATATATATATATATATATATATATATATATATATATATATATATATATATATATATATATATATATATATATATATATATATATATATATATATATATAAATATATATATATATATATATATATATATATATATATATATATATATATATATATATATATATATATATATATATATATATATATATATATATATATATATATATATATATATATATATATATATAGGTATAAGTTTGTTGAGTATTCCTGGTAAATTATATGGGAGGGTATTGATTGAGAGGGTGAAGGCATGTACAGAGCATCAGATTGGGGAAGAGCAGTGTGGTTTCAGAAGTGGTAGAGGATGTGTGGATCAGGTGTTTGCTTTTAAGAATGTATGTGAGAAATACTTAGAAAAGCAAATGGATTTGTATGTAGCATTTATGGATCTGGAGAAGGCATATGATAGAGTTGATAGAGATGCTCTGTGGAAGGTATTAAGAATATATGGTGTGGGAGGAAAGTTGTTAGAAGAAGTGAAAAGTTTTTCTCGAGGATGTAAGGCATGTGTACGTGTAGGAAGAGAGGAAAGTGATTGGTTCTCAGTGAATGTAGGTTTGCGGCAGGGGTGTGTGATGTCTCCATGGTTGTTTAATTTGTTTATGGATGGGGTTGTTAGGGAGGTAAATGCAAGAGTTTTGGAAAGAGGGGCAAGTATGAAGTCTGTTGGGGATGAGAGAGCTTGGGAAGTGAGTCAGTTGTTGTTCGCTGATGATACAGCGCTGGTGGCTGATTCAAGTGAAAAACTGCAGAAGCTGGTGACTGAGTTTGGAAAAGTGTGTGGAAGAAGAAAGTTAAGAGTAAATGTGAATAAGAGCAAGGTTATTAGGTACAGTAGGGTTGAGGGTCAAGTCAATTGGGAGGTGAGTTTGAATGGAGAAAAACTGGAGGAAGTGAAGTGTTTTAGATATCTGGGAATGGATCTGGCAGCGGATGGAACCATGGAAGCGGAAGTGGATCATAGGGTGGGAGAGGGGGCGAAAATCCTGGGAGCCTTGAAAAATGTGTGGAAGTCGAGAACATTATCTCGGAAAGCAAAAATGGGTATGTTTGAAGGAATAGTGGTTCCAACAATGTTGTATGGTTGCCAGGCGTGGGCTATGGATAGAGTTGTGCGCAGGAGGATGGATGTGCTGGAAATGAGATGTTTGAGGACAATGTGTGGTGTGAGGTGGTTTGATCGAGTGAGTAACGTAAGGGTAAGAGAGATGTGTGGAAATAAAAAGAGCGTGGTTGAGAGAGCAGAAGAGGGTGTTTTGAAGTGGTTTGGGCACATGGAGAGGATGAGTGAGGAAAGATTGACCAAGAGGATATATGTGTCGGAGGTGGAGGGAACAAGGAGAAGAGGGAGACCAAATTGGAGGTGGAAAGATGGAGTGAAAAAGATTTTGTGTGATCGGGGCCTGAACATGCAGGAGGGTGAAAGGAGGGCAAGGAATAGAGTGAATTGGAGCGATGTGGTATACCGGGGTTGACGTGCTGTCAATGGATTGAAGCAAGGCATGTGAAGCGTCTGGGGTAAACCATGGAAAGCTGTGTAGGTATGTATATTTGCGTGTGTGGACTTATGTATATACATGTGTATGGGGGGGGGGGGGTTGGGCCATTTCTTTCGTCTGTTTCCTTGCGCTACCTCGCAAACGCGGGAGACAGCGACAAAGTATAATAAAATAAATAAATAAATGGGAAACAGAAGAAGGAGTCACGCGGGGAGTGCTCATCCTCCTCGAAGGCTCAGACTGGGGTGTCTAAATGTGTGTGGATGTAACCAAGATGTGAAAAAGGAGAGATAGGTAGTATGTCTGAGGAAAGGAACCTGGACGTTTTGGCTTTGAGTGAAACGAAGCTCAAGGGTAAAGGGGAAGAGTGGTTTGGGAATGTCTTGGGAGTAAAGTCAGGGGTTCGTGAGAGGACAAGAGCAAGGGAAGGAGTAGCAGTACTCCTGAAACAGGAGTTGTGGGAGTATGTGATAGAATGTAAGAAAGTAAATTCTCTATTAATATGGGTAAAACTGAAAGTTGATGGAGACAGAGGGTGATTATTGGTGCATATGCACCTGGGCATGAGAAGAAAGATCATGAGAGGCAAGTGATTTGGGAGCAGCTGAATGATTGTGTTAGTGGTTTTGATGCACGAGACCGGGTTATACTGATGGGTGATTTCAATGCAAAGGTGAGTAATGTGGCAGTTGAGGGAATATTTGGTATACATGGGGTGTTCACTGTTGTAAATGGAAATGGTGAAGAGCTTGTAGATTTATGTGCTGAAAAAGGACTGGTGATTGGGAATAACTGGTTTAAAAAGCGAGATATACATAAGTATACGTATGTAAGTAGGAGAGATGGCCACAGAGCGTTATTGGATTACGTGTTAATTGATAGGCGCGCGATAGAGAGACTTTTGGACGTTAATGTGCTGAGAGGTGCAGCTGGAGGAATGTCTGATCATTATCTTGTGGAGGCGAAAGTGGAGATTTGTAGAGGTTTTCAGAACAGAAGAGTGAATGTTGGGGTGAAGGGAGTGGTGAGAGTAAGTGAGCTTGGAAAGGAAACTTGTGTGAGGAAGCACCAGGTGAGAATGAGTACAGGATGGAAAAAGGTGAGAACAAAGGACAAAAGGGGAGTGAGGGAAGAATGGGATGTATTTAGCGAAGCAGTGATGGATTGTGCAAAAGATACTTGTGGCATGATAAGCGTGGGAGGTGGGCAGATTAGGAAGGGTAGCAAGTGGTGGGATGAAGAAGTAAGACTTTGAGTGAAAGAGAAGAGAGAGGCATTTGGACGATTTTTGCAGGGAAATAATTTAAATGAATGGGAAATGTATTTAAGAAAGAGGCAGGAGGTCAAGAGAAAGGTGCAAGAGGTGAAAAAGAGGGCAAATGAGAGTTGGGGTGAGAGAGTATCATTAAGTTTAAGGGAGAATAAAAAGATGTTTTGGATGGAGGTAAATAGAGTACGTAAGACAAGGGAATCAATGGGATCTTCAGTGAAGGGGGTTAATGGGGAGGTGATAACAAGTAGTGGTTTGAGAAGGAGTTGAAGTGAGTATTTTGAAGGTTTGTTGAATGTGTTTGATGAAAGAGTGTGAGAGTTCTGAGGAGGAGGGTGGATGTGCTGGAAATGAGCTGTTACAGGACAATATGTGGTGTGAGGTGGTTTGATCGAGTAAGTAATGAAAGGGTAAGAGAGATATGTGGTAATAAGAAGAGTGTGGTTGAGAGAGCAGAATTGGGTGTTTTGAAATGGTTTGGTCACATGGAGGGATGAGTGAGGAAAGATTGACCAAGAAGATATATGTGTCAGAGGTGGAGGGAACGAGGAGAAGTGGGAGACCAAATTGGAGGTGGAAAGATAAAGTGAAAAGGATTTTGAGTGATCGGGGCCTGAACATGCAGAAGGGTGAAAGGCGCCCAAGGAATAGAGTGAATTGGAACGATGTGGGATACCGGGGCCGACGTGCTGTCAGTGGGTTGAACCAGGGCATGTGAAGCGTCTGGGATAAACCATGGAAAGTTCTGTGGGGCCTGGATGTGGAAAGGGAGCTGTGGTTTCGTTGCATTATTACATGACAGCTAGAGACTGAGTTTGAATGAATGGGGCCTTTGTTGTCTTTTCCTAGCGCTACCTCGCGCACATGGGGGGGGGAGGAGGTTGTTATTTCATATGTGGCTGGGTAGTGATAGGAATGAATGAAGGCAGATAGTATGAATAATGTACATGTGTATATATGTATATATATCTATATGTATACGTTGAGATGTATAGGTATATCTATATATTTTTTTTTTTTTTTTTTTTTTTTTTTTTTTTTATACTTTGTCGCTGTCTCCCGCGTTTGCGAGGTAGCGCAAGGAAACAGACGAAAGAAATGGCCCAACCCCCCCCCCATACACATGTACATACACACGTCCACACACGCAAATATACATACCTACACACCTTTCCATGGTTTACCCCAGACGCTTCACATGCCCTGATTCACTCCACTGACAGCACGTCAACCCCTGTATACCACATCGCTCCAATTCACTCTATTCCTTGCCCTTCTTACATCCTCCTGCATGTTCAGGCCCCGATCACACAAAATCTTTTTCACTCCATCTTTCCACCTCCAATTTGGTCTCCCTCTTCTCCTCGTTCCCTCCACCTCCGACACATATATCCTCTTGGTCAATCTTTCCTCACTCATTCTCTCCATGTGACCAAACCATTTCAAAACACCCTCTTCTGCTCTCTCAACCACGCTCTTTTTATTTCCACACATCTCTCTTACCCTTACGTTACTTACTCGATCAAACCACCTCACACCACACATTGTCCTCAAACATCTCATTTCCAGCACATCCATCCTCCTGCGCACAACTCTATCCATAGGCCACGCCTCGCAACCATACAACATTGTTGGAACCACTATTCCTTCAAACATACCCATTTTTGCTTTCCGAGATACTGTTCTCGACTTCCACACATTTTTCAAGGCTCCCAAAATTCTCGCCCCCTCCCCCACCCTATGATCCACTTCCGCTTCCATGGTTCCATCCGCTGACAGATCCACTCCCAGATATCTAAAACACCTCACTTCCTCCAGTTTTTCTCCATTCAAACTCACCTCCCAATTGACTTGACCCTCAACCCTACTGTACCTAATAACCTTGCTCTTATTCACATTTACTCTTAACTTTCTTCTTCCACACACTTTACCAAACTCAGTCACCAGCTTCTGCAGTTTCTCACATGAATCAGCCACCAGCGCTGTATCATCAGCGAACAACAACTGACTCACTTCCCAAGCTCTCTCATCCCCAACAGACTTCATACTTGCCCCTCTTTCCAGGACTCTTGCATTTACCTCCCTAACAACCCCATCCATAAACAAATTAAACAACCATGGAGACATCACACACCCCTGCCGCAAACCTACATTCACTGAGAACCAATCACTTTCCTCTCTTCCTACACGTACACATGCCTTACATCCTCGATAAAAACTTTTCACTGCTTCTAACAACTTTCCTCCCACACCATATATTCTTAATACCTTCCACAGAGCATCTCTATCAACTCTATCATATGCCTTCTCCAGATCCATAAATGCTACATACAAATCCATTTGCTTTTCTAAGTATTTCTCACATACATTCTTCAAAGCAAACACCTGATCCACACATCCTCTACCACTTCTGAAACCGCACTGCTCTTCCCCAATCTGATGCTCTGTACATGCCTTCACCCTCTCAATCAATACCCTCCCATATAATTTACCAGGAATACTCAACAAACTTATACCTCTGTAATTTGAGCACTCACTCTTATCCCCTTTGCCTTTGTACAATGGCACTATGCACGCATTCCGCCAATCCTCAGGCACCTCACCATGAGTCATACATACATTAAATAACCTTACCAACCAGTCAACAATACAGTCACCCCCTTTTTTAATAAATTCCACTGCAATACCATCCAAACCTGCTGCCTTGCCGGCTTTCATCTTCCGCAAAGCTTTTACTACCTCTTCTCTGTTTACCAAATCATTTTCCCTAACCCTCTCACTTTGCACACCACCTCGACCAAAACACCCTATATCTGCCACTCTGTCATCAGACACATTCAACAAACCTTCAAAATACTCATTCCATCTCCTTCTCACATCACCACTACTTGTTATCACCTCCCCATTTACGCCCTTCACTGAAGTTCCCATTTGCTCCCTTGTCTTACGCACCCTATTTACCTCCTTCCAGAACATCTTTTTATTCTCCCTAAAATTTACTGATAGTCTCTCACCCCAACTCTCATTTGCCCTTTTTTTCACCTCTTGCACCTTTCTCTTGACCTCCTGTCTCTTTCTTTTATACTTCTCCCACTCAATTGCATTTTTTCCCTGCAAAAATCGTCCAAATGCCTCTCTCTTCTCTTTCACTAATACTCTTACTTCTTCATCCCACCACTCACTACCCTTTCTAAACAGCCCACCTCCCACTCTTCTCATGCCACAAGCATCTTTTGCGCAATCCATCACTGATTCCCTAAATACATCCCATTCCTCCCCCACTCCCCTTACTTCCATTGTTCTCACCTTTTTCCATTCTGTACACAGTCTCTCCTGGTACTTCCCCACACAGGTCTCCTTCCCAAGCTCACTTACTCTCACCACCTTCTTCACCCCAACATTCACTCCTCTTTTCTGAAAACCCATACTAATCTTCACCTTAGCCTCCACAAGATAATGATCAGACATCCCTCCAGTTGCACCTCTCAGCACATTAACATCCAAAATTCTCTCTTTCGCACGCCTGTCAATTAACACGTAATCCAATAACGCTCTCTGGCCATCTCTCCTACTTACATAAGTATACTTATGTATATCTCGCTTTTTAAACCAGGTATTCCCAATCATCAGTCCTTTTTCAGCACATAAATCTACAAGCTCTTCACCATTTCCATTTACAACACTGAACACCCCATGTATACCAATTATTCCCTCAACTGCCACATTACTCACCTTTGCATTCAAATCACCCATCACTATAACCCGGTCTCGTGCATCAAAACCGCTAACACACTCATTCAGCTGCTCCCAAAACACTTGCCTCTCATGAGACAATATATATATATATATATATATATATATATATATATATATATATATATATATATATATATATATATATATATATATATATATATATATATATATATATATATATATATATATATATATATATATATATATATATATATAAATGGGAAACAGAAGAAGGAGTCACGCGGGGAGTGCTCATCCTCCTCGAAGGCTCAGACTGGGGTGTCTAAATGTGTGTGGATGTAACAACCAAGATGTGAAAAAAGGAGAGATAGGTAGTATGTCTGAGGAAAGGAACCTGGATGTTTTGGCTTTGAGTGAAACGAAGCTCAAGGGTAAAGGGGAAGAGTGGTTTGGGAATGTCTTGGGAGTAAAGTCAGGGGTTAGTGAGAGGACAAGAGCAAGGGAAGGAGTAGCAGTACTCCTGAAACAGGAGTTGTGGGAGTATGTGATAGAATGTAAGAAAGTAAATTCTCGATTAATATGGGTAAAACTGAAAGTTGATGGAGAGAGAGGGTGATTTTGGTGCATATGCACCTGGGCATGAGAAGAAAGATCATGAGAGGCAAGTGATTTGGGAGCAGCTGAATGATTTTGTTAGTGGTTTTGATGCACGAGACCGGGTTATAGTGATGGGTGATTTGAATGCAAAGGTGAGTAATGTGGCAGTTGAGGGAATAATTGGTATACATGGGGTGTTCACTGTTGTAAATGGAAAGGGTGAAGAGCTTGTAGATTTATGTGCTGAAAAAGGACTAGTGATTGGGAATAACTGGTTTAAAAAGCGAGATATACATAAGTATACGTATGTAAGTAGGAGAGATGGCCACAGAGCGTTATTGGATTACGTGTTAATTGACAGGCGCGCGAAAGAGAGACTTTTGGATGTTAATGTGCTGAGAGGTACGTCTACAGGGATGTCTGATCATTATCTCGTGGAGGCTAAGTTGTAGATTTGTATGGGTTTTCAGAAAGGAATAGTGAATGTTGGGGTAAAGAGGGTGGTGAGAGTAAGTGAGCTTGGGAAGGAGACTTGTGTGAGGAAGTACCAGGAGAGACTGAGTACAGAATGGAAAAAGGTGAGAAGAATGGAAGTAAGAGGAGTGGGGGAGGAATGGGATGTATTTAGGGAATCAGTGATGGATTGCGCAAAAGATACTTGCATGATAAGCGTGGGAGGTGGGTTGATTAGAAAGGGTAGTGAGTGGTGGGATGAAGAAGTAAGATTATTAGTGAAAGAGAAGAGAGAGGCATTTGGACGATTTTTGCAGGGAAAAAAAGCAGTTGAGTGGGAGATGTATAAAAGAAAGAGACAGGAGGTCAAGAGAAAGGTGCAAGAGGTGAAAAAGAGGGCAAATGAGAGTTGTGGTGAAAGAGTATCATTAAATTTTAGGGAGAATAAAAAGATGTTCTGGAAGGAGGTAAATAAAGTGCGTAAGACAAGGGAGCAAATGGGAACTTCAGTGAAGGGCGCAAATATGGAGGTGATAACAAGTAGTGGTGATGTGAGAAGGAGATGGAGTGAGTATTTTGAAGGTTTGTTGAATGTGTATGGTGATAGAGTGGAAGATATAGGGTGTTTTGGTCGAGGTGGTGTGCAAAGTGAGAGGGTTAGAGAAAATGATTTGGTAAACAGAGAAGAGGTAGTAAATCTTTGCGGAAGATGAAAGCCGGCAAGGCAGCAGGTTTGGATGGTATTGCAGTGGAATTTATTAAAAAAGGGGGTGACTGTATTATTGACTGGTTGGTAAGGTTATTTAATGTATGTATGACTCATGGTGAGGTGCCTGAGGATTGGCGGAATGCTTGCATAGTGCCATTGTACAAAGGCAAAGGGGATAAGAGTGAGTGCTCAAATTACAGAGGTATAAGTTTGTTGAGTATTCCTGGTAAATTATATGGGAGGGTAATGATTGAGAGGGTGAAGGCATGTACAGAGCATCAGATTGGGGAAGAGCAGTGTGGCTTCAGAAGTGGTAGAGGATGTGTGGATCAGGTGTTTGCTTTTAAGAATGTATGTGAGAAATACTTATAAAAGCAAATGGATTTGTATGTAGCATTTATGGATCTGGAGAAGGCATATGATAGAGTTGATAGAGATGCTCTGTGGAAGGTATTAAGAATATATGGTATGGGAGGCAAGTTGTTAGAAGGAGTGAAAAGTTTTTATCGAGGATGTAAAGCATATGTACGTGTAGGAAGAGAGGAAAGCGATTGGTTCTCAGTGAATGTAGGTTTGCGGCAGGGGTGTGTGATGTCTCCATGGTTGTTTAATTTGTTTATGGATGGGGTTGTTAGGGAAGTGAATGAAAGAGTTTTGGAAAGAGGGGCAAGTATGAAGTCTGTTGGGGATGAGAGAGCTTGGGAAGTGAGTCAGTTGTTGTTCGCTGATGATACAGCGCTGGTGGCTGATTCATGTGAGAAACTGCAGAAGCTGGTGACTGAGTTTGGTAAAGTGTGTGAAAGAAGAAAGTTAAGATTGAAATGTGAATAAGAGCAAGGTTATTAGGTACAGTAGGGTTGAGGGTCAAGTCAATTGTGAGGTAAGTTTGAATGGAGAAAAACTGGAGGAAGTAAAGTGTTTTAGATATCAGGGAGTGGATCTGGCAGCGGACGGAACTATGGAAGCGGAAGTGGATCATAGGGTGGGGGAGGGAGCGAAAATCCTGGGAGCCCTGAAGAATGTGTGGAAGTCGAGAACATTATCTCGGAAAGCAAAAATAGGTATGTTTAAGGAATAGTGGTTCCAACAATGTTGTATGGTTGCGAGGCGTGGGCTATGGATAGAGTTGTGCGCAGGAGGATGGATGTGCTGGAAATGAGATGTTTGAGGACAATTTGTGGTGTGAGGTGGTTTGATCGAGTAAGTAACGTAAGGGTAAGAGAGATGTGTGGAAAGAATAAAAGCGCGGTTGAGAGAGCAGAAGAGGGTGTTTTGAGATGGTTTGGGCACATGGAGAGAATGAGTGAGGAAAGATTGACCAAGAGGATATATGTGTCGGAGGTGGAGGGAACGAGGCGAAGTGGGAGACCAAATTGGAGGTGGAAAGATGGATTGAAAAAGATTTTGTATGATCGGGGCCTGAACATGCAGGAGGGTGAAAGGAGGGCAAGGAATTGAGTGAATTGGATCGATGTGGTATACCGGGGTTTACGTGCTGTCAGTGGATTGAATCAGGGCATGTGAAGCGTCTGGGGTAAACCATGGAAAGCTGTGTAGGTATGTATATTTGCTTGGGTGGACGTATGTTAATACATGTGTATGGGGGTGGGATGGGCCATTTCTTTCGTCTGTTCCTTGCGCTACCTACCTTAATGTGTCTGCACTACGACATGCGATAAATGCAATGGTCCATCGTTTCCTTCTTCACAAGTAAATCTATTTGAAGTAACTCTGCTGTTGAGTTTAGAGATAATAATACCAGTGTCTTCAATATTTGGCCATTTACAAAGTGCATCGTGTACATAACGAAACCATTTGGCACCTCTAGGCATGACGCTGGGAAATTCATCTCTGAAGAATTCTTTGTGGGGATTATGCAACACGGAAGAAAGGTGATTTCCCATCGTAATGCCATACCTTTTTAGACTGTTCTCATGATTGAAGACAAACGTGCACTTTGTACAAACATTTAAGTGTTCGCTAATTGTAGCAGGCGACTAGGGAAGTGTGTGCTTACCAAATTCTTCAGATAAAAACTCCAACAAGTCGTGTACTGGAACATTATCTTCTAGCTGAAATTTACATGTAAGCTATTAGATTTGCTTCAAAGATCCTCGTTATCTCTTGTATTTGATGGGAGAGTTTATCAAGTATTTGGTTCAACAAAGCCCCAAGCCACTTCGTGAGCTCTTATGTGACAAACTCAACTGAACTGATAATTGGTCATCTGGGTAAGTAGGTTATATGTCTTGATGTGACAGTACTTATGAGGAAGTCAAAGAGAAATTGTAAACAAATTTTGTCATCATTTCCTTTGAGAAATGCTTCACGTTGTGACTGAAATTAGTAATGTAACACCGGAAACATGAGAAGTAAAGGCTCCATTCGCTGACATCCACTCATGTGTAATGTACCGAAATCACAACCTCCTGTCTACAACCAGGCCCCACAAATCTCTCCGTGGTTTACCCCGGTGGCTTTATATACCATGGTTCACTCAACTGACAACACATCGCCACCTACCACATCGCTCCAATCTAGTCTATCCTGTGAGCGCCTTTCACCCTCTTGCTTGTTCAGGCCCCAAACACTCAGTTCTTTTTACACTCCATGCATCCCTGTCCAAGTTAGTCTCCCCCTTCTCCTTTCTATCCCACTTCTGAAATATATATCATCTTAGTCAACCTCTCCTCACTTATCTTTTTCGTATGTCAATAACATTTCAGCACGCCGTCTTCTGCTCTCTCAACTTTCTTATTATTACTACAATTTTCTCTTACTCTTTAGATACTTACTCGATGAAATCATCTCACACCAGACATCTAATTTCCAACGTGCCCAAGCTCCTCTACACATCATCTATTGCTCATGCTTCGCGTCCTTGCAGCATCTTTGGGACTACTAACCCTCAAACATACCTGTTTTCGCCCTCCCAGATACCATTCTTTCAACACTTTCGTCGATTCTCCCAGAACCTTATCGTCCACACCCACCCCATGACTCCCCTCTGATTAAGTCTTTCCATTAGCTGCCATGTCTTGTCCGATATATATCAAACAATTCATTTTCTCCCTATTTTTTCTATTCGAATTCACCCACAACGAATCTGTTTCTCTGTTCTGTTGAGCCTGATAATATTGCTTTTATTCACATATATCCTCAACTCCTTTCCTTTGCTAACCATCCCAAACTCAGACACCAACAGCTGTTTCGGTCAAAAAAGAGCGCATCTTGACAGCCGGTGAGGTAGTACTACGCTGGCTATAGGGCAGTTGTCACAAACCTTTCCGATACTCAGTCGTGTAGTAGCGGTGGTATACATCTCCTGATGGTGGTTGACTACCACCTACTACCGAGGAGAGAGAGAGAGAGAGAGAGAGAGAGAGAGAGAGAGAGAGAGAGAGAGAGAGAGAGAGAGAGAGAGAGAGAGAGAGAGAGAGAGAGAGAGAGAGAGAGAGAGAGAGAGTGTTAGAATCACATACGAAAGTTTACATTCAAAACTGATTTTGAATTTATTTTTCAAATCAGTCATTACCTGACCCTCTTGTTTGACAGAGCGCCAGGACAATGAACAGGCGATTAACAGCCAATCCGGCGGTGGTAGCTGAGCGTGTCAGGATGGTGCGAATGTGGCTGGCTGGCATGTCAGTACGCGACATATCGCATGAGTGCGGGGCCAGCATCTCTACAGTATACAGATGGATACGGCGGTGGACAGATGAAGGCACAGTGGAACCCAAACCCTACCGGAAGAGGGTTTCTTTGACGCCTGGGCGAGAAAGTCAGGCCATAGGTGACATTGCTGGAGAAAAACAACGTTTTGCGTCGGCCATTGGTGGTTATCAAACTCTCCAGCTCTACTACAGTTGCAAAAAGTTGGGGGACTTCTTTCTCGAGAGCAACTTCAACGGTTCAGTTGATTTTCCATACAACGTCTTAACATAAATTTACAAGAAGTTGACACTCACAATTATGTAAGCATTCTTCATTAGATATATGTCAAGACAAACAATAGTCAGATGGTAAGCCAACCTCTTTATCATTATCATATAATAAAGATGAAATTATGTCGAGGTTTCTGAAGCAAGAGAAGATATCAGAAATTTTTGAAATAGGCATATTCTAAATCCTCACATTATTTACACAGAACACGAACTCAGGTATTTAATAAACTAACATCACAAGACATTTTTCGCTATATGTGATACAAAACCCATTTCATTCTGGTCATAATGATAGTATATATATATATATATATATATATATATATATATATATATATATATATATATATATATATATATGTATATATATATATATATATATATATATATATATATATATATATATATATATATATTTATATATATATATATATATATATATATATATATATATATATATATATATATATATACATATATATATATATATATATATATATATATATATATTTATTTTTCTTTTATTTTGCTTTATCGCTGTCCCCGCGTTAGCGAGGTAGCGCAAGGAAACAGATGAAAGAATGGCCCAACCCACCCACATACATATGTATATACATACACGTCCAGACACGCAAATATACATACCTATACATCTCAACTTATACATATATATATATATATATATACACACACACAGACATATACATATATACACATGTACATAACTCATACTGTCTGCCTTTATTCATTCCCATCGCCACCTCGCCACACATGAAATAACAACCACCTCCCCCCTCATGTGCGCGAGGTAGCTCTAGGAAAAGACAACAAAGACCCAATTCGTTCACACTAAGTCCCTAGCTGGCATGTAATAATGCACCGTAACCACAGCTCCCTTTCCATATCCAGGCCACACAGAACTTTCCATGGTTTACCCCAGACGCTTTACATGCCCTGGTTCAATCCATTGACAGCACGTCGACCCCGGTATAACACATCGTTCCAATTCACTCAACTCCTTGCACGACTTTCACCCTCCTGCATGTTCAGGCCCGGGTCACTAGCCTAGCGGTTAGCATGCCTGCCTCTTGCAAAGGGGTCCCGGGTTCGATCCTGGCTGTTGGAGGTTTGTATGTTCTATGAAGGTGCGCGTTCATATGCACTTTATTCGTATTCATATACCTCCGCGTTGTACAGTTAGGTTCGGTAAAACGCTATCAGCTGGCTATGTGCGCCCGTTGGGAAGTAACCAGTATAGACCCCGGTGCTCACCATTGTGAGACGAAGGGTATTCGAGTACTTAGTATTCGAATAGTTGTTTCCTATTATACAGTCCCATAGCCTAGCGGTTAGCATGCCTGCCTCTTGCACAGGGGTCCCGGGTTCGATCCTGGCTGTTGGAGGTTTGTATGTTCTATGAAGGTGCGCGTTCATATGCACTTAATTCGCATTCATATACTCCTGCGTTGTACAGTTAGGTTCGGTAAAACGCTATCAGCTGGCTATGTGCGTCTCTTGGGAAATAACCGGTATAGACCCCGTTGCTCACCATTGTGAGACGAAGGGTATTCGAGTACTTAGTATTCGAATAGTTGTTTCCCATTAGCCAGGCCCATAGCCTAACGGTTAGCATGCCTGCCTCTTGCACAGGGGTCCCGGGTTCGATCCTGGCTGTTGGAGGTTTGTATGTGATATATATATATATATATATATATATATATATATATATATATATATATATATATATATATGTGATATAGTGATGGGTGATTTGAATGCAAAGGTGAGTAATGTGGCAGTTGAGGGAATAATTGGTATACATGGGGTGTTCAGTGTTGTAAATGAAAATGGTGAAGAGCTTGTAGATTTATGTGCTGAAAAAGGACTGATGATTGGGAATACCTGGTTTAAAAAGCGAGATATACATAAGTATACTTATGTAAGTAGGAGAGATGGCCAGAGAGCGTTATTGGATTACGCGTTAATTGACAGGCGTGCGAAAGAGAGACTTTTGGATGTTAATGTGCTGAGAGGTGCAACTGGAGGGATGTCTGATCATTATCTTGTGGAGGCTAAGGTGAAGATTTGTATGGGTTTTCAGAAAAGAAGAGTGAATGTTGGGGTGAAGAAGGTGGTGAGAGTAAGTGAGCTTGGGAAGGAGACCTGTGTGAGGAAGTACCAGGAGAGACTGAGTACAGAATGGAAAAAGGTGAGAACAATGGAAGTAAGGGGAGTGGGGAGGAATGGGATGTATTTAGGGAATCAGTGATGGATTGCGCAAAAGATGCTTGTGGCATGAGAAGAGTGGGAGGTGGGTTGATTAGAAAGGATAGTGAGTGGTGGGATGAAGAAGTAAGAGTATTAGTGAAAGAGAAGAGAGAGGCATTTAGACGATTTTTGCAGGGAAAAAATGCAATTGAGTGGGAGATGTATAAAAGAAAGAGACAGGAGGTCAAGAGAAAGGTGCAAGAGGTGAAAAAAAGGGCAAATGAGAGTTGGGGTGAGAGAGTATCATTAAATTTTAGGGAGAATAAAAAGATGTTCTGGAGGGAGGTAAATAAAGTGCGTGGGACAAGGGAGCAGATGGGAACTTCAGTGAAGGGCGCAAATGGGGAGGTGATAACAAGTAGTGGTGATGTGAGAAGGAGATAGAGTGAGCATTTTGAAGGTTTGTTGAATGTGTTTGATGATAGAGTGGCAGATATAGGGTGTTTTGGTCGAGGTGGTGTGCAAAGTGAGAGGGTTAGGGAAAATGATTTGGTAAACAGAGAAGAGGTAGTGAAAGCTTTGCGGAAGATGAAAGCCGGCAAGGCAGCGGGTTTGGATGGTATTGCAGTGGAATTTATTAAAAAAGGGGGTGACTGTATTATTGACTCGTTGGTAAGGTTATTTAATGTATGTATGACTCATGGTGAGGTGCCTGAGGATTGGCGGAATGCGTGCACAGTGCCATTGCACAAAGGCAAAGGGGATAAGAGTGAGTGCTCAAATTACAGATGTATAACTTTGTTGAGTATTCCTGGTAAATTATATGGGAGGGTATTGATTGAGAGGGTGAAGGCATGTACAGAGCATCAGATTGGGGAAGAGCAGTGTGGTTTCAGAAGTGGTAGAGGATGTGTGGATCAGGTGTTTGCTTTGAAGAATGTATGTGAGAAATACTTAGAAAAGCAAATGGATTTGTATGTAGCATTTATGGATCTGGAGAAGGCATATGATAGAGTTGATAGAGATGCTCTGTGGAAGGTATTAAGAATATATGGTGTGGGAGGAAAGTTGTTAGAAGCAGTGAAAAGTTTTTATCGAGGATGTAAGGCATGTGTACGTGTAGGAAGAGAGGAAAGTGATTGGTTCTCAGTGAATGTAGGTTTGCGGCAGGGGTGTGTGATGTCTCCATGATTGTTTAATTTGTTTATGGATGGGGTTGTTAGGGAGGTAAATGCAAGAGTTTTGGAAAGAGGGGCAAGTATGAAGTCTGTTGGGGATGAGAGAGCTTGGGAAGTGAGTCAGTTGTTGTTCGCTGATGATACAGCGCTGGTGGCTGATTCATGTGAGAAACTGCAGAAGCTGGTGACTGAGCTTGGTAAAGTGTGTGGAAGAAGAAAGTTAAGAGTAAATGTGAATAAGAGCAAGGTTATTAGGTACAGTAGGGTTGAGGGTCAAGTCAATTGGGAGGTGAGTTTGAATGGAGAAAAACTGGAGGAAGTGAAGTGTTTTCGATATCTGGGAGTGGATCTGGCAGCGGATGGAACCATGGAAGCGGAAGTGGATCATAGGGTGGGGGAGGGGGCGAAAATTCTGGGGGCCTTGAAGAATGTGTGGAAGTCGAGAACATTATCTCGGAGAGCAAAAATGGGTATGTTTGAAGGAATAGTGGTTCCAACAATGTTGTATGGTTGCGAGGCGTGGGCTATGGATAGAGTTGTGCGCAGGAGGATGGATGTGCTGGAAATGAGATGTTTGAGGACAATGTGTGGTGTGAGGTGGTTTGATCGAGTGAGTAACGTAAGGGTAAGAGAGATGTCTGGAAATAAAAAGAGCGTTGTTGAGAGAGCAGAAGAGGGTGTTTTGACGTGGTTTGGGCACATGGAGAGAATGAGTGAGGAAAGATTGACCAAGAGGATATATGTGTCGGAGGTGGAGGGAACGAGGAGAAGAGGGAGACCAAATTGGAGGTGGAAAGATGTAGTGAAAAAGATTTTGTGTGATCGGGGCCTGAACATGCAGGAGGGTGAAAGGAGGGCAAGGAATAGAGTGAATTGGAGAGATGTGGTATACCGGGGTTGACGTGCTGTCAGTGGATTGAATCAAGGCATGTGAAGCGTCTGGGGTAAACCATGGAAAGCTGTGTAGGTATGTATATTTGCGTGTGTGGACGTATGTATATACATGTGTATGGGGGGGGGTTGGGCCATTTCTTTCGTCTGTTTCCTTGCGCTACCTCGCAAACGCGGGAGACAGCGACAAAGAATAATAAAAAGAAAAAAATAAAATATATGTATATATTATACATATATATCTACATATTTATGTGACAAATGCTTAGAAAAGCAAATAGATTTGTATGAAGCATTTATGGATCTGGAAAAGGGATATGATAGAGTTCATAGAGATGCTCTGTGGAAGGTATTAAGAATATATGGTTTGGGAGGCAAGTTGATATAAGCAGTGAAAAGGTTTTATCAAGGATGTAAGGTATGTGTACGTGTAGGAAGAGAGGAAAGTGATTGGTTTTCATTGAATGTAGGTTTACGGCAGGGATGTGTGATGTCTCCATGGTTGTTTAATTTGATTATGGATGTGGTTATTAGGGAGGTGAATGAAAGAGCTTTGGAAAGAGGGGCAAGTATGCAGTCTGTTGTGGATGAGAGAGCTTGGGAAGTGAGTCAGTTGTTGTTCTCTGATGATACATCGCTGGTGGCTGATTCATGTGAGAAACTGTAGAAGCTGGTGACTGAGTTTGGTAAAGTGTGTGAGGGAAGAAAGCTTCGAGTAAATGTGAATAAGAGCAAGGATATTACGTACAGAGGAGTTGAAGGACAAATCAATTGGGATGTAAGCCTGAATAGAGAAAAACTGGTGGAAGTGAAGTGTTTTAGATATCTGGGAGTAATTCTGGCATCGGATTTAACCATGGAAGCGGATGTGAATCATAGGGTGGGGGAGGGGGCGAAAACTTTGGGAGCCTTGAAGAATATGTGGAGGTCGAGAACATTATCTCGGAAAGCAAAAATGGGTATGTTTGAAGGAATAATGGTTCCAACAATATTGTATGGTTGCGAGGCGTGGGCTATGGATAGAGTTGTGCGCAAGAGGGTGGATGTGCTGGAAATGAGATGTTTGAGGACAATATGTGCACTGAGGTGGTGTGATCGAGTAGGTGATAATAGGGTAAGAGAGATGTGTGGTAATAAAAAGAATGTGGTTGAGAGAGCAGAAGAGGGTGCTTTGAAATGGTATGGTTACATGGACAGAATGAGTGAGGAAAGACTGACCAAGAGGATATATGTGTCAGAGGTAGAGGAAACGACTAGAAGTGGGAGACCAAATTGGAGGTGGAAAGATGGAGTGAAAAAGATTTTTAGTGATCGTGGCCTAAACATGCCGGAGTGTGAAAGGCGGGCAAAGAATAGAGTGAATTGGAACAAGTGGTATACCTGAGTCGACGTGCTGTCAATGGATTGAACGAGGGCATGCGAAGCGTCTGGGGTAAAACATGGAAAGTTCTGTGGGGCCCGGATATGGAAAGGGAGCTGTGGTTTCGGTGCGTTATTACATGACAGCTAGAGACTGAGTGTGAACGAATAGGGACTTTGTTGTCTTTTCCTAGCGCTACCTCTGACACATAAGGGGGGAGGGGATTGTTATTTCATGTGTGGCGAGGTGGCAATGGGAATGAATAAAGGCAGAAAGTATGAATTATGTACATGTGTATATATGTATAAGTATATATATATATATATATATATATATATATATATATATATATATATATATTTTTTTTTTTTTTTTATACTTTGTCGCTGTCTCCCGCTTTTGCGAGGTAGCGCAAGGAAACAGACGAAGGAAATGGCCCAACCCCCCCCCATACACATGTATATACATACGTCCACACACGCAAATATACATACCTACACAGCTTTCCCATGGTTTACCCAAGACGCTTCACATGCCTTGATTCAATCCACTGACAGCACGTCAACCCCGGTATACCACATCGCTCCAATTCACTCTATTCCTTGCCCTCCTTTCACCCTCCTGCATGTTCAGGCCCCGATCACACAAAATCTTTTTCACTACATCTTTCCACCTCCAATTTGGTCTCCCTCTTCTCCTCGTTCCCTCCACCTCCGACACATATATCCTCTTGGTCAATCTTTCCTCATTCATTCTCTCCATGTGCCCAAACCACTTCAAAACACAATCTTCTGCTCTCTCAACCACGCTCTTTTCATTTCCAGACATCTCTCTTACCCTTACGTTACTCACTCGATCAAACCACCTCACACCACACATTGTCCTCAAACATCTCATTTCCAGCACATCCATCCTCCTGCGCACAACTCTATCCATAGCCCACGCCTCGCAACCATACAACATTGTTGGAACCACTATTCCTTCAAACATACCCATTTTTGCTTTCCGAGATAATGTTCTCGACTTCCACACATTCTTCAAGGCCCCCAGAATTTTCGCCCCCTCCCCCACCCTATGATCCACTTCCGCCTCCATGGTTCCATCCGCTGCCAGATCCACTCCCAGATATCTAAAACACTTCACTTCCTCCAGTTTTTCTCCATTCAAACTCACCTCCCAATTGACTTGACCCTCAACCCTACTGTACCTAATAACCTTGCTCTTATTCACATTTACTCTTAACTTTCTTCTTCCACACGCTTTACCAAACTCAGTCACCAGCTTCTGCAGTTTCTCACATGAATCAGCCACCAGCGCTGTATCATCAGCGAACAACAACTGACTCACTTCCCAAGCTCTCTTATCCCCAACAGACTTCATACTTGCCCCTCTTTCCAAAACTCTTGCATTTACCTCCCTAACAACCCCATCCATAAACAAATTAAACAACCATGGAGACATCACACACCCCTGCCGCAAACCTACATTCACTGAGAACCAATCACTTTCCTCTCTTCCTACACGTACACATGCCTTACATCCTCGATAAAAACTTTTCACTGCTTCTAACAACTTTCCTCCCACACCATATATTCTTAATACCTTCCACAGAGCATCTCTATCAACTCTATCATATGCCTTCTCCAGATCCATAAATGCTACATACAAATCCATTTGCTTTTCTAAGTATTTCTCACATACATTCTTCAAAGCAAACACCTGATCCACACATCCTCTACCACTTCTGAAACCACACTGCTCTTCCCCAATCTGATGCCCTGTACATGCCTTCACCCTCTCAATCAATACCCTCCCATATAATTTACCAGGAATACTCAACAAACTTATACCTCTGTAATTTGAGCACTCACTCTTATCCCCTTTGCCTTTGTACAATGGCACTATGCACGCATTCCGCCAATCCTCAGGCACCTCACCATGAGTCATACATACATTAAATAACCTTACCAACCAGTCAACAATACAGTCACCCACTTTTTTAATAAATTCCACTGCAATACCATCCAAACCTGCTGCCTTGCCGGCTTTCATCTTCCGCAAAGCTTTCACTACCTCTTCTCTGTTTACCAAATCATTTTCCCTAACCCTCTCACTTTGCACACCAGCTCGACCAAAACACCCTATATCTGCCATCAAACACATTCAACAAACCTTCAAAATACTCACTCCATCTCCTTCTCACATCACCACTACTTGTTATCACCTCCCCATTTGCGCCCTTCACTGAAGTTCCCATTTGCTCCCTTGTCTTACGCACTTTATTTACCTCCTTCCAGAACATCTTTTTATTCTCCCTAAAATTTAATGATACTCTCTCACCCCAACTCTCATTTGCCCTTTTTTTTCACCTCTTGCACCTTTCTCTTGACCTCCTGTCTCTTTCTTTTATACATCTCCCACTCCATTGCATTTTTTCCCTGCAAAAATCGTCCAAATGCCTCTCTCTTCTCTTTCACTAATACTCTTACTTCTTCATCCCAACACTCACTACCCTTTCTAATCAACCCACCTCCCACTCTTCTCATGCCACAAGCATCTTTTGCGCAATCCATCACTGATTCCCTAAATACCTCCCATTCCTCCCCCACTCCCCTTGCTTCCATTGTTCTCACCTTTTTCCATTCTGTACTCAGTCTCTCCTGGTACTTCCTCACACAGGTCTCCTTCTCAAGCTCACTTAATCTCGCCACCCTCTTCACCCCAACATTCACTCTTCTTTTCTGAAAACCCATACAAATCTTCACCTTAGCCTCCACAAGATAATGATCAGACATCCCTCCAGTTTCACCTCTCAGCACATTAACATCCAAAAGTCTCTCTTTCGCACGCCTGTCAATTAACACGTAATCCAATAACGCTCTCTGGCCATCTCTCCTACTTACATAAGTATACTTATGTATATCTCGATTTTTAAACCAGGTATTCACAATCATCAGTCCTTTTTCAGCACATAAATCTATGTATATATATATATATATATATATATATATATATATATATATATATATATATATATATATATATATATATATATATATATATATATATATATATATATATATATACATATATATATATGTATATATATATATATATATATATATATATATATATATATATATATATATATATATATATATATATATATATATATATATATATATATATATATATATATATATATATATACGTTGAGATGTATAGGTTTGTTTATTTGCGTGTGTGGACGTGTAAGTATATACATGTGTTTGTGGGTGAGTTTGGCCATTCTTTCTTCTGTTTCCATGCGCTAACTCGCTAACACTGGAGACAGCGACAAAGCAAAATAAAAAAACAATAAGAAATATCTATATGTATATATATATATATATATATATATATATATATATATATATATATATATATATATATATATATATATATATATATATATATATATATATCCCTGTGGATAGGGGATTAAGAATGCTTCCCACGTATTCCCTGCGTGTCGTAGAAGGCGACTAAAAGGGGAGGAAGCGGGGGGCTGGAAATACTCCCCTCTCGTTTTTTTTTTTTTTAATTTTCCAAAAGAAGGAACAGAGGGGGCCAGGTGAGGATATTACAAAAAAAGCCCAGTTAGTTCTCTGTTCCTAACGCTACCTCGCTAACGAGGGAAGTGGCGAATATTTTAAAAGAAAAAGAAAAAAAAAAAATATATATATATATATATATATATACATATCTATATATATATATATATATATATATATATATATATATATATATATATATATATATATATATATATATATATATATATATATATATATATATATATATATATATGCCCTCTTTTTCACATCTTGCACC
The DNA here is from genome assembly GCF_036320965.1 of Panulirus ornatus. Lineage (NCBI taxonomy): Eukaryota > Metazoa > Arthropoda > Malacostraca > Decapoda > Palinuridae > Panulirus > Panulirus ornatus. The sequence goes on along the minus strand of NC_092225.1, from coordinate 44,326,848 downwards.
TTTCTCTTGACCTCCTGTCTCTTTTATACATCTCCCACTCAATTGCATTTCTTCCCTGCAAAAATCGTTCCAAATGCCTCTCTCTTCTCTTTAGCCAATAATTTTACTTCTTCATCCCACTACTCATTACCCTTTGTAATCAACCTACCTCCCACACTTCTCATGCCAAAAGCATCTTTTGCGCAATCCATCACTGATTCCCTAAATACATCCCATTCTCCCCCACTCCCCTTACTTCCATTGTTCTCACCTTTTTCCATTCTATACTCAGTTTCTCCTGGTACTTCCTCACACAAGTCTCCTTCCCAAGCTCACTTGCTCTCACCACCCTCCTCACCCCAACATTCACTCTTCTTTTCTGAAAACCCATACAAATCTTCACCTTAGCCTCCACAAGATAATGATCAGACATCCCTCCAGTTGCACCTCACAGCACATTAATATCCAAAAGTCTCTCTTTCGCGCGCCTGTCAATTAACACGTAATCCAATAACGCTCTCTGGCCATCTCTCCTACTTACATACGTATACTTATGTATATCTCGCTTTTTAAGCCAGGTATTCCCAATCACCAGACCTTTTTCAGCACATAAATCTGCAAGCTCTTCACCATTTCCATTTCCATTTACAACACTGAACACCCCATGCATACCAATTATTCCCTCAACTGCCACATTACTCACCTTTGCATTCAAATCATTAAATTTTAGGGAAAATAAAAAGATGTTCTAGAAGGAGGTAAATAAAGTGTGTAAGACAAGGGAGCAAATGGGAACTTCAGTGAAGGGCGCTAATGGGGAGTTGATAACAAGTAGTGGTGATGTGAGAAAGAGATGGAGTGAGTATTTTGAAGGTTTGTTGAATGTGTTTGATGATAGAGTTGCAGATGTAGGGTGTTTTGGTCGAGGAGGTGTACAAAGTGAGAGGGTTAGGGAAAATGATTTGGTAAACAGAGTAGTAAAAGCTTTGCGGAAGATGAAAGCCGGCAAGGCAGCAGGTTTGGATGGTATTGCAGTGGAATTTATCAAAAAAGGGGGTAACTGTATTATTGACTGGTTGGTAAGGTTATTTAATGTATGTATGACTCATGGTGAGGTGCCTGAGGATTGGCGGAATGCTTGCATAGTGCCTTTGTACAAAGGCAAAGGGGATAAGAGAGAGTGCTCAAATTTTAGAGGTATAAGTTTGTTGAGTATTCCTGGTAAATTATATGGGAGGGTATTATTTGAGAGGGTAAAGGCATGTACAGAGCATCAGATTGGGGAAGAGCAGTGTGGTTTTAGAGGTGGTAGAGGATGTGTGGATCAGGTGTTTGCTTTGAAGAATGTATGTGAGAAATACTTAAAAAAGCAAATGGATTTGTATGTAGCATTTATGGATCTGGAGAAGGCATATGATAGAGTTGATAGAGATGCTCTGTGGAAGGTATTAAGAATATATGGTGTGGGAGGCAAGTTGTTGGAAGCAGTGAAAAGTTTTTATAGAGGATGTACGGCATGTGTACGCGCAGGAAGAGAGGAAAGTGATTGGTTCTCAGTGAATGTAGGTTTGCGGCAGGGGTGGGTGATGATTCCATGGTTGTTTAATTTGTTTATGGATGGGGTTGTTAGGGAGGTCAATGCAAGTGTTTTGGAAAGAGGGGCAAGTATGAAGTCTGTTGTGGATGAGAGAGCTTGGGAAGTGAGTCAGTTGTTGTTCGCTGATGATACAGCGCTGGTGGCTGATTCATGTGAGAAACTGCTGAAGCTGGTGACTGAGTTTGGTAAAGTGTGTGAAAGAAGAAAGTTAAGAGTAAATGTGAATAAGAGCAAGGTTATTAGGTACAGTAGGGTTGAGGGTCAAGGTAACTGGGATGTAAGTTTGAATGGAGAAAAACTGGAGGAAGTAAAGTTTTTTAGATATCTGGGAGTGGATCTGGTAGCGGATGGAACCATGGAAGCGGATGTGAATCATAGGGTGGGGGAGGGGGCGAAAATCCTGTTATCTTTGAAGAATGTGTGGAAGTCGAGAACATTATCTCGGAAAGCAAAAATGGGTATGTTTGAAGGAATAGTGGATCCAACAATGTTGTATGGTTGAGAGGCGTGGGCTATGGATAGAGTGCGCAAGAGGCTGGATGTTCTGGAAATGAGATGTTTGAGGACAATGTGTGGTGTGAGGTGGTTTGATCGAGTAAGTAATGTAAGGGTAAGAGAGATGTGTGGAAATAAAAAGAGCGTGGTTGAGAGAGCAGAAGAGGGTGTTTTTAAATGGTTTGGGCAAATAGAGATAATGAGTGAGGAAAGATTGACCAATAGGATATATGTGTCGGAGGTGGAGGGAACGAGAAGTGGGAGACCAAATTGGAGGTGGAAAGATGGAGTGAAAAAGATTTTGAGTGATCGGGGCCTGAAGATGCAGTAGGGTGAAAGGCGGGCAAGGAATAGATTGAACTGGATTGGTGAGGTATACGGGGGTTGACGTGCTGTCAGTGGATTGAATCAGGGCATGTGAAGCGTCTGGGGTAAACCATGGAAAACATTGTGGGGCCTGGATGTGGAAAGAGAGCTGTGGTTTCGGGTATTATTTCATGACAGCTAGAGACTGAGTGTGAACGAATGAGGCCTTTGTTGTATTTTCCTACCGCTACCTCGCACACATGAGGGGGGAGGGGGATTTTATTCCATGTGTGGTGAGGTGGCGATGGCAATGAATAAAGGAAGCCATTGTGAATTGTGTGCATGGGTATATATGTATGTGTCTGTGTGTGTATATATATGTGTGCATTGAGATGTATAGGTATGTATATTTGCGTGTGTGGACGTGTATGTATGTACATTGGGTATGGGGTGGGTTGGGCCATTCCTTTCGTCTCTTTCCTTGCGCTACCTCGCAAACGGGGGAGACAGCGACAAAACAAAACAAATATAAATATATATATATATATATATATATATATATATATATATATATATATATATATATATATATATATATATATATATGAATATATATATATATATATATATATATATATATATATATATATATATATATATATATATATATATTTATATATATATATATATATATATATATTATATATATATATATATATAATATATATATATATATATATATATATATATATATCCCTTTGGATAAGAGAGAAAGAATACTTCCCATGCATTCCTCACGTGTTGCAGAAGGCGACTAAAGGGGACGGGAGCGGGGGGACAGAAATCCTCCCCTACGTGTATTTTAACTTTCTAAAATGGGAAACAGAAGAAGGAGTCACTCGGGGATTGCTCATCCTCCTCGAAGGCTCAGACTGGGGTGTCTAAATGTTTGTGCATATAACCAAGATGAGAAAAAAGGAGATATGGGTAGCAAGTTTGAAGAAAGGAACCTGGATGTTTTGGCTTTGAGGGAAACGAAGCTCAAGGGTAAAGGGGAAGAGTGGTTTGGGAATGTCTTGGGAGTAAGCTCAGGGGTTAGTGAGAGAAGAAGAGGAAGGGAAGGAGTAGCTTTACTACTGAAACAGGAGTTTTGGGAGTATGTGATAGGGTGTAAGAAAGTAAATTCTAGATTGATATGGGTAAAACTGAAAGTTGATGGAGAGAGATTGGTGATTATTGGTGCATATGCACCTGGGCATGAGAAGAAAGATCCTGAGAGGTAAGTGTTTCGGGAGCAGCTGAATAAGTATGTTAGTGGTTTTGATGCACGAGACCGGGATATAGTGATGGGTGATTTGAATGCAAATATGAGTTATGTGGCAGTTGAGGGAATAATTGGTGTACATGGGGTGTTCAGTGTTGTAAATGGAAATGGTGAGCAGTTTATAGATTTATGTGCTGAAAAAGGACTGGTGATTGGGAATACCTGGTTTAAAAAGCGAGATATACATAAGTATACGTATGTAAGTAGGAGAGATGGCCAGAGAGAGTTATTGGATTACATGGTAATTGATAGGCGCGGAAAAGAGAGACTTTTGGATATGAATGTTCTGAGAGGTGCAACTGGAGGGATGTCTGATCATTATCTTGTGGAGCCGAAGGTGAAGATTTGTATGGGTTTTCAGAAAAGAAAAGAGAATGTTGTGATGAAATGAGTGGTGAGAGTAAGTGAGCTTGGGAAGGAGACTTTTGTGAGGAAGTACCAGGAGAGACTGAGTGGAGAATGGAAAAAGGTGAGAACAAAGGAGGTAAGGGGAGTGGGGGAGGAATGGGATGTATTTAGAGAAACAGTGATGGTTTGCGCAAGAGAAGCTTGTGGCATGAGAAGCGTGGGAGATGGGCTGATTAGAGAGGGCAGTGAGTGGTGGGATGAAGTAAGATTATTAGTGAAAGAGAAGAGAGAGGCATTTGGACGATTTTTGCAGGGAAAGAATTCAAATGAGTTTGAGATGTTTAAAAGAAAGAGGAAGGAGGTTAAGACAAAGGTGCAGGATGTGAAAAAGAGGGCAAATGAGAATTCGGGTGAGATAATATCATTAAATTTCTATTGAGAATAAAACGATGTTTTGGAAGAAGGTAAATAAAGTGCGTAAGACAAGGGAGCAAATGGGAACTGGTGAGTGAAGGATGCTAATGGGGAGGTGATAACAAGTAGTGGTGATGTGAGAAGGAGATGGAGTGAGTATTTTCAAGGTTTGTTGAATGTGTTTGATGATAGAGTCGCAGATATAGGGTGTTTTGATCGAGGTGGTGTGCAAAGTGAGGGGGTTAGGGAAAATAATTTGGTAAACAGAGAAGAGGTAGTAAAAGCTTTGCGGAAGATGAAAGCCGGCAAGGCAGTAGGTTTAGATGGTATTGCAGTGGAATTTATTAAAAAAGGGGTGACTGTATTGTTGACTGGTTGGTAAGGTTATTTAATGTATGTATGTTTCATGGTGAGTTGCCTGAGGATTGGCGGAATGCTTGCAGAGGACCATTCTACAAAGGCAAAGGGAATAAGAGTGAGTGCTCAAAATACAGGGGTATAAGTTTGTTGAGTATTCCTGGTAAATTATATGGGAGGGTATTGATTGAGAGGGTGAAGGTATGTACAGAGCATCAGACTGGGGAAGAGCAGTGTAGTTTCAGAAGTGTTAAAGGTTGTGTAGATCAGGTGTTTGCTTTGTATGTGAGAAATACTTAGAAAAGCAAATGGATTTGTATGAAGCATTTATGGATCTGGAGAAGGTACATATGATTGAGTTGATAGAAATGATCTGTGGAAGTAATTAAGAATATATGCTGTGGGAGGCAAGTTGTTAGATGCAGTGAATGAAAAGCTTTTATCGAGGATGTAAGGTATGTGTACGTGTAAGAAGAGAGGAAAACGATTGGTTGTCTGTGCATGTACCAGGTTTGCGGCAGGGGTGTGTGATGTCTCCATGGCTGTTTAATTTGTTTAGGGATGGGATTGTTAGGGAGGTGAATGCAAGAGTTTTGGAAAGAGGTGCAAGTAGCAGTCTGTTGTGGATGAGAGAGCTTGGGAAGTGAGTCAGTTGTTGTTCGCTGATGATACAGTGCTGGTGTCTGATTCATGTGAGAAACTGCAGAAGCTGGTGACAGAGTTTGGTAAAAGTGTGTGAAAGAAGAAAGTTGAGAGTAAATGTGAATAAGAGCAAGGTTATTAGATACAGTAGGGTAGAGGGTCAAATCAATTGGGAGGTAAGTTTGAATGGGAAAAAAAAACTGGAGGAAGTAAAATGTTTTAGATATATGGGAGTGGATCTGGCAGCGGATGGAACCATGGAAACGGAAGTGAATCATAGGGTGGGGGAGGGAGCGAAAATTCTGGGAGCCTTGAACAATGTGTGGAAGTCGAAAACATTATCTCGGAAAGCAAAAATGGGTATGTTTGAAGTAGTTGTTCCAGCAATGCTGTATGGTTGCGAGAGGGGGGCTATGGATAGAGTTGTGCGCAGATGGGTGGATAGTTTGGAAATGAGACGTTTGAGGACAATATGTGGTGTGAGGTGGTTTGATCGAGTAAGTAATGTAAGGGTAAGAGAGATGTGTGGAAATAAAAAGAGTGTGGTTGAGACAGTAGAAGAGGGTGTTTTGAAATAGTTTGGTCGCATGGAGAGAATGAGTGAGAAAAGATTGACCAAGAGGATATATGTGTCAGAGCTGGAGTGAACGAAGAGAAGTGGGAGACCAAATTAGAGGTGGAAAGATGGAGTGTAAATGATTTTGAGTGATCAGGGCCTAAACACGCAAGAGGGTGAAAGGCGTACAAGGAATAGAGTGAATTGGAACGATGTGGTATACCGTGGTCGACGTGCTGTCAATGGATTGAACCAGGGCATATGAAGCGTCTGTGGTAAACCATGGAAAGTTCTGTGGGGCCTGGATGTGGAAAGGGAGCTGTTGTTTCGGTGCTTTATTACATGACAGCTAGAGACTGAGTGTGAACGAATGGGGCCTTGTTTGTCTTTTACTAGCACTATCTCGCACACATGAGGGGGGAGGGGGTTGTTATTCCATGTGTGGCGAGGTGGCGATGGGAATAAATAAAGGCAGACAGTGTGAATTATGTACATGTGTATATATGTATATGTCTGTGTGTGTATATGTATGTGTACATTGAGATTTATAGGTATGTATGTTTGCGTGTGTGTACGTGTATGTATATACATGTGAATGTGGGTGAGTTGGGCCTTTCTTCCGTCTGTTTCCTTGCGCTACCTCGCTAACGCGGGAGACAGCGACATAGCAAAATAAATAATCAAATAAATATAAATATATATCTATGTATATGGACTCATAGAAATATATATATATATATATATATATATATATATATATATATATATATATATATATATATATATATATATATATATATATATATATATATATATATATATATATATATATGTATATATATATATATATATGTATATATATATATATATATATATATATATATATATATATAAATATATATATATATATATATATATATATATATATATATATATATATATATATATATATATATATATATATATATATATATATATATATATATATATATATATATATTTATATATATATATATATATATATATATATATATATATATATATATATATATATATATATATACATATATATATATATATATATATATATATATATATATATATATATATATATATATATATATATATATATATATATATATATATATATATATTGTGTAGTGAAGACAATTGAGAAACATCATAAGCCAATATTCCAGTTTCATGATAATAGAAGAAGTGGACCAGGCAGTATGTTACAATGGTTAAATTGATGAAAACTACTATTGACGTTTGTGTAAATAAATTATACATTTCCCTTTTCCATAGCCAGAGGTTGAACCATTATGTGACATTTTTTTTTTATTTCATATCCAGCTAGAAGTTTCAGATTTCTAAATTATTTCTTACATTTTTCATATATATATATATATATATATATATATATATATATATATATATATATATATATATATATATATATATATATATATATTATCTCTGGGGATGGGGGAAAAAGAATACTTCCCACGCATTCCTCACATGTCGTAGAAGGCGACTTGAGGGGACGGAAGCGAGGGGCCAGAAATTCTCCCCTAATTGTATTTTAACTTTCTAAAATGGGAAACAGAAGGAGGAGTTCTGTGGGAAGTGCTCATCCTCCTCGTAGTCTCAGATTGGGGTGTCTAAATATGTGTGGATATAACCAAGATGAGAAAAAAGGAGAGATAGGTAGTATGTTTGAGGAAAGGAACCTGGATGTTTTGGCTCTGAGTGAAACGAAGCTTAAGGGTAAAGGGGAAGAGTGGTTTGGGAATGTCTTGGAAGTAAAGTCAGGAGTTAGTGAGAGGACAAGAGCAAGGGAAGGAGTAGCACTACTCCTTAAACAGGAGTTTTGGGAGTATGTGATAGAATGTAACAATGAAAATTCTAGATTAATATGGGTAAAACTGAAAGTTGATGGAGACAGATGTTTGATTATTGGTGCTTGTGCACTTGGGGATGAGAAGAAAGATTATGAGAGGAAGCGTTTTGGGAGCAGCTGAATGAGTGTGTTAGTGGTTTTGATGCACACGACCGGGTTATAATGATGGGTGATTTGAATTCAAAGGTGAGTAATGTGGCAGTTGAGGGAATAATTGGCATACATGGGATGTTCAGTGTTGTAAATGGAAATGGTGAAGACCTTGTAGATTTATTTCCTGAAAAAGGACTGGTGATTGGGAATACCTGTTTTAAAAAAGCTAGCTATACATAAGTATACGTATGTAAGTAGGAGAGATGGCCAGAGAGCGTTATTGGATTACGTGTTAATTGACAGCCGCAAAAAGAGTGACTTTTGGATGTTAATGTGCTGAGAGGTGCAAGTGGAGGAATGTCTGATCATTATCTTATGGAGGCGAAGGTGAAGATTTGTATGGGTTTTCAGAAAAGAAGAGTGAATGTTGGGGTGAAGATGGTGGTGAGAGTAAGTGAGCGAGGTGGAAAGAGGTAGCGCAAAGGAAACAGACGAAAGAAGTGGCACATCCTACCCCCATACACATGTATATACATACACGTCCACACACGCAAATATTCATACCCATACATCTCAATGTACACATATATATACACACACAGACACATTAATATATACACATGCATACTATTCACACTGCATTTATTCATTCCCATCGCCACCTCACCACACATGGAATAACATCCCCCTCCCCCCTCATGTGTGGGAGGTAGCGCTAGGAAAAGACAACAAAGGCCCCATTCGTTTACACTCAGTCTCTAACGGTCATGTAATAATGCACCGAAACCACAGCTCCCTTTCCACATCCAGGCCCCACAGAACTTTCCATGGTTTACCCCAGACGCTCCACATGCCCTTATTCAATCCATTGACAGCACGTCTACCCCGGTATACCACAACGTTCCAATTCACTCTATACCTTGCCCGCCTTTCACCCTTATGAATGTTCAGGCCCCGATCACTCAAAATCTTTTTCACTCCATCTTTCCACCTCCAATTTGGTCTCCCACTTCTCCTCGTTCCCTTCACCTCCTACACATATATCCTCTTGGTCAATCTTTCCTCACTCATTCTCTCCATGTGCCCAAACAATTTCATAACTCCCTTTTCTGCTCTCTGAACTACGCTCTTTTTGTTTCCACACATCTCTCTTACCCTTATATTACTTACTCGATCAAACCACCTCACACCACATATTGTCCTCAAACATCTCATTTCCAGCACATCTACCCTCCTGCGCATAACTCTATCCATAGCCCACGCCTCGTAACCATACAACATTACTGGAACCACTATTTCATCAAACATAGCCATTTTTGCTTTCGGAGATAATGCTCTCGACTTCCACATATTCTTCAAGGCTCCCAGGATTTTCGCCCCCTCCCCTACCATATGATTAACCTCCGCTTCCATGGTTCCATCCGCTGCCAGAATTACTCCCAGATATCTAAAACACATTACTTCCTCCAGTTTTTCTCCATTCAAACTTACCTCCCAATTGACTTGACCCTCATCCCCACAGTACCTAATAACCTTCTTCTTATTCACATTTATTCTTAACATTCTTCTTTCACACACTTTACCAAACTCAGTCACCAGCTTCTGCAGTTTCTCCCATGAATCAGCCACCAGCTGTGTATCATCAGCGAACAACAGCTGACTCACTTCCCAAGATCTCTCATCCCGAAGAGACTTCATACTTCCCCTCTTTCCAAAACCCTTGCATTCACCTCCCTAACAACCCCATCCATAAACAAATTAAACAACCATAGAGACATCACACACCCCTGCTGCAAACCTACATTCACTGAGTACCAATCACTTTCTTCGCTTCCTACACGTACGCATGCCTTACATCCTCGATAAAAACTTATCACTGCTTCTAACAATTTGCCTCCAACACCATATACTCTTAGTACCTTCCTAAGAGCATCTCTATCAAGTCTATCATATGCCTTCTCCAGATACGTAAGTGCTACATACAAAACCATTTAATTTTCTAAGTATTTCTGACATATATTCTTCAAGGCACACACCTGATCCACACATCCTTTACCACTTCTGAAACCACACAGCTCTTCCCCAGTCTGATGCTCTGTACGTGCCTTCCCACTCTCAATCAATGCTCTCCCATATAATTTACCAGGAATACTTAACAAACTTATATCTTTGCAATTTGAGCCCTCAATCTTATCCCTTTTGCCCTTGTACAATGGCACTATTCACGCATTCCGCCAATCCTCAGGCACCTCACCATGAATCATACATATTTTGAATAACCTTTCCAACCAGTCAAAAATACAGTCACCCCTTTTTTAACAAATTGCACTGCAATAACATCCAAATCTGCTGCCTTGCCGGCTTTCATCTTCCGCAAAGCTTTTACTACCTCTTCTCTGTTTACCAAATCATTTTCCCTAACACTATATGTATATATATATATATATATATATATATATATATATATATATATATATATATTTTTATACTTTGTCGCTGTCTCCCGCGTTTGCGAGGTAGCGCAAGGAAACAGACGAATGAAATGGCCCAACCCCCCCCATACACATGTATATACATACGTCCACACACGCAAATATACATACCTACACAGCTTTCCATGGTTTACCCCAGACGCTTGACATGCCTTGATTCAATCCACTGACAGCACGTCAACCCCGGTATACCACATCGCTCCAACTCACTCTATTCCTTGCCCTCCTTTCACCCTCCTGCATGTTCAGGCCCCGATCACACAAAATCTTTCTCACTCCATCTTTCCACTTCCAATTTGGTCTCCCTCTTCTCCTTGCTCCCTCCACCTCCGACACATATATCCTCTTGGTCAATCTTTCCTCACTCATCCTCTCCATGTGCCCAAACCACTTCAAAACACCCTCTTCTGCTCTCTCAACCACGCTCTTTTTATTTCCACACATTTCTCTTACCCTTACGTTACTCACTCGATCAAACCACCTCACACCACACATTGTCCTCAAACATCTCATTTCCAGCACATCCATCCTCCTGCGCACAACTCTATCCATAGCCCACGCCTCGCAACCATACAACATTGTTGGAGCCACTATTCCTTCAAACATACCCATTTTTGCTTTCCGAGATAATGTTCTCGACTTCCACACATTCTTGAAGGCCCCCAGAATTTTCGCCAACTAACCCACCCTATGATCCACGTCCGCTTCCATGGTTCCATGCGCTGCCAGATCCACTCCAAGATATCTAAAACACTTTACTTCCTCCAGTTTTTCTCCATCCAAACTCACCTCCCAATTGACTTGACCCTCAACCCTACTGTACCTAATAACCTTGCTCTTATTCACATTTACTCTTAACTTTCTTCTTCCACACACTTTACCAAACTCAGTCACCAGCTTCTGCAGTTTCTCACATGAATCAGCCACCAGCGCTGTATCATCAGCGAACAACAATTGACTCACTTCCCAAGCTCTCTCATCCCCAACAGACTTCATACTTGCCCCTCTTTCCAAAACTCTTGCATTTACCTCCCTAACAACCCCATCCATAAACAAATTAAACAACCATGGAGACATCACACACCCCTGCCGCAAACCTACATTCACTGAGAACCAATCACTTTCCTCTCTTCCTACACGTACACATGCTTACATCCTCGATAAAAACTTTTCACTGCTTCTAACAACTTTCCTCCCACACCATATATTCTTAATACCTTCCACAGAGCATCTCTATCAACACTATCATATGCCTTTTCCAGATCCATAAATGCTACATACAAATCCATTTGCTTTTCTAAGCATTTCTCACATACATTCTTCAAAGCAAACACCTGATCCACACATCCTCTACCATTTCTGAAACCACACTTCTCTTCCCCAATCTGATGCTCTGTACATGCCTTCACCCTCTCAATCAATACCCTCCCATATAATTTACCAGGAATACTCAACAAACTTATACCTCTGTAATTTGAGCACTCACTCTTATCCCCTTTGCCTTTGTACAATGGCACTATGCACGCATTCCGCCAATCCTCAGGCACCTCTCCATGAGTCATACATACATTGAATAACCTTACCAACCAGTCAACAATACAGTCACCCCCTTTTTTAATAAATTCCACTGCAATACCATCCAAACCTGCTGCCTTGCCGGCTTTCATCTTCCGCAAAGCTTTCACTACTTCTTCTGTGTTTACCAAATCATTTTCCCTAACCCTCTCACTTTGCACACCACCTCGACCAAAACACTCTATATCTGCCACTCTATCATCAAACACATTCAGCAAACCTTCAAAATACTCACTCCATCTCCTTCTCACATCACCACTACATGTTATCACCTCCCCATTTGCGCCCTTCACTGAAGTTCCCATTTGCTCCCTTGTCTTACGCACTTTATTTACCTCCTTCCAGAACATCTTTTTATTCTCCCTAAAATTTAATGATACTCTCTCACCCCAACTCTCATTTGCCCTTTTTTTCACCTCTTGCACCTTTCTCTTGACCTCCTGTCTCTTTCTTTTATACATCTCCCACTCAATTGCATTTTTTCCCTGCAAAAATCGTCCAAATGCCTCTCTCTTCTCTTTCACTAATACTCTTACTTCTTCATCCCACCACTCACTACCCTTTCTAATCAACCCACCTCCCACTCTTCTCATGCCACAAGCATCTTTTGCGCAATCCATCACTGATTCCCTAAATACATCCCATTCCTCCCCCACTCCCCTTGCTTCCATTGTTCTCACCTTTTTCCATTCTGTACTCAGTCTCTCCTGGTACTTCCTCACACAGGTCTCCTTCTCAAGCTCACTTACTCTCACCACCCTCTTCACCCCAACATTCACTCTTCTTTTCTGAAAACCCATACAAATCTTCACATTAGCCTCCACAAGATAATGATCAGACATCCCTCCAGTTGCACCTCTCAGCACATTAACATCCAAAAGTCTCTCTTTCGCACGACTGTCAATTAACACGTAATCCAATAACGCTCTCTGGCCATCTCTCCTACTTACATAAGTATACTTATGTATATCTCGCTTTTTAAACCAGGTATTCCCAATCATCAGTCCTTTTTCAGCACATAAATCTACAAGCTCTTCACCATTTCCATTTACAACACTGAACACCCCATGTATACCAATTATTCCCTCAACTGCCACATTACTCACCTGTGCATTCAAATCACCCATCAGTATAACCCGGTCTCGTGCATCAAAACCACTAACACACTCATTCAGCTGCTCCCAAAACACTTGCCTCTCTTGATCTTTCTTCTCATGCCCAGGTGCATATGCACCAATAATCACCCACCTCTCTCCATCAACTTTCAGTTTTACCCATATTAATCGAGAATTTACTTTCTTACACTCTATCACATACTCCCACAACTCCTGTTTCAGGAGTATTGCTACTCCTTCCCTTGCTCTTGTCCTCTCACTAACCCCTGACTTTACTCCCCAGACATTCCCAAACCACTCTTCCCCTTTACCCTTGAGCTTCGTTTCACTCAGAGCCAAAACATCCAGGTTCCTTTCCTCAAACATACTACCTATCTCTCCTTTTTTCACATCTTGGTTACATCCACACACATTTAGGCACCCCACTCTGAGCCTTCGAGGAGGATGAGCACTCCCCGCGTGACTCCTTCTTCTGTTTCCCATTTTAGAAAGTTAATACAAGGAGGGGAGGATTTCTGGCCCCCCGCTACCGTCCCCTCTAGTCGCTTTCTACGACACGCGAGGAATACGTGGGAAGTATTCTTTCACCCCCATCCCCAGGGATAATATACATATATATATACATATACACATACACACACATACACATACATACGCACATATACACACACACACACATACATATATATACATATGAAAAATGTAAGAAACAATTTAGAAAACTGAAACTTCTAGCTTGAAATGAATGAAAAAAATGAATGTCACATAATGGTTCAACCTCTGGCTATGGAAAAAAGGAAATGTATAATTTATTTACACAAACGTCAATAGCAGTTCTCATCAATTTAACCACTGTATCAATAAGCTTCAATGTCTAAGCTACATTTTTCTCCAATTTCACCATTTTCCTTCACATTTTCAATTTTGTCTGAAGGTTCTACTTCAAGAGTGATTGTTTTTCCAGTAAGGGTCTTCACATCTTGGTTACATCCACACACATTTAGGCACCCCACTCTGAGCCTTCGAGGAGGATGCTTTACTTGTGG
>NC_092225.1:44297606-44310106 GCF_036320965.1 Panulirus ornatus | reverse complement strand
GTATAATAGGAAACAACTATTCGAAATACTAAGTACTCAAATACCCTTCGTCTCACTTTGGTGAGCAACGGGGTCTATCGGTTGTTTCCGAACAGGGGTCCCAGGTTCGATCCTGGCCGATGGAGCTTTGTATGTTCTATGAAGGTGCGCGTTCATATACACTTTATTCGTATTCATATAACTCCTCGTTGTACAGTCAGGTTCGGTAAAACGCTCTCAGCTGGCTATGTGTTCTGTTCGGAAACAACCGATAGGTAGCGCAAGGAAACAGACGAAAGAAATGGCCCAACCCACTCTCATACACATGCATATACACCCACGTCCACACACGCAAATATACACACCTATACATCTCAATGTACACATATATATATACACACACACACATACATATATACCCATGCACACAATTCACACTGTCTGCCTTTATTCATTCCTATCGCCACCTCGCTACACATGGAATACCATCCCCATCCCCCCTCATGTGTGCGAGGTAGCGCTAGGAAAGACAACAAAGGCGCCATTCGTTCACACTCAGTCTCTAGCTGTCATGCAATAATGCCCGAAACCACAGCTCCCTTTTCACATCCAGGCCCCACACAACTTTCCCTGGTTTACCCCAGACGCTTCATATGCCCTGATTCAATCCACTGACAGCACGTCAACCCCGGTATACCACATTGATCCAATTTACTCTATTCCTTGCCCGCCTTTCACCCTCCTGCATGTTCAGGCCCCGATCACTCAAAATCATTTTCACTCCATCTTTCCACCTCCAATTTGGTCTCCCACTTCTCCTGGTTCCCTTCACCTCCGACATATATATCCTCTTGGTCAATCTTTCCTCACTCATTCTCTCAATGTGCCCAAACCATTTCAAAACACCCTCTTCTGCTCTTTCAACCACGCTCTTTTTATTTCCACACATCTCTCTTACCCTAACATTACTTACTCGATCAAACCACCTCACACCACATATTGTCCACAAACATCTCATTTCCAGCACATCCAACCTCCTGCGCAAAACTCTATCCATAGCCCACGCCTCGCAACTATACAACATTGTTGGAACCACTATTGTTTCAAACATACCCATTTTTGTTTTCCGAGATAATGTTCTCGACTTCCACACATTCTTAAAGACTCCCAGGATTTTTGCCCCCCCAACCCTATGATCAACTTCCGCTTCCATGGTTCCATGCGCTGCCAGATCCACTCCAAGATATCTAAAACACTTTACTTCCTCCAGTTTTTCTCCATTCAAACTTACCTCCCAATTGACTTAACCCTCAACCCTACTGTACCTAATAATCTTGCTCTTATTCATATTTACTCTTAACTTTCTTCTTTCACACACATTACCAAACTCAGTCACCAGCTTCTGCAGTTTCTCACATGAATCAGCCACCAGCGCTGTATCATCAGCGGCTACAACTGACTCATTTCCCAAGCTCTCTCATCCACAACAGACTTCATACTTGCCCCTCTTTCCAAAACTCTTGCATTCACCTTCCTATCAATCCCATCCATAAACAAATTAAACAACCATGAAGACATCACACACCCCTGCCGTAAACCTACATTCAATGAGAACGAATCACTTTCTTCTCTTCCTACATGTACACATGCCTTGCATCCTCGATAAAAACTTGTCACTGCTTCTATCAACTTGCCTCCAACACCATATATTCTTAATACCTTTAACAGAGCATCTCTATCAACTCTATCATATGCCTTCTCCAGATCCATAAATGCTACATACAAATCCATTTGCTTTTCTAAGTATTTCTCACATATATTCTTCAAAGCAAACACCTGATCCACACATCCTCTACCACTTCTGAAACCACACTGCTCTTCCCCAATCTGATGCTCAGTACATGCCTTCACCATCTCAATCAATACCCTCCCATATAATTTACCAGGAATACTCAACAAACTTATACCTCTGAAATTTGAGCTCTGACTCTTATCCCCTTTGCCTTTGTACAAAGGCACAATGCACGCATTCTGCCAATCCCCAGGCACCTCACCATGAGTCATACATACATTAAATAACCTTACCAACCAGTCAACAATACAGTCGCCCTCTTTTTTAATAGATTCCACTGCAATACCATCCAAACCTGCTGCCTTGCCGGCTTTCATCTTCCGCAAAGCTTTTACTACCTCTTCTCTGTTTACCAAATCATTTTCCCTAACCCTCTCACTTTGCACACTACCTCGACCAAAACACCCTATATATGCCACTCTATCATCAAACACATTCAACAAACCTTCAAAATACTCACTCCATCTCCTTCTCACATCACCACTACTTGTTATCACCTCCCCATTAGCGCGCTTCACTGAAGTTCCCATTTGTTCCCTTGTCTTACGCACTTTATTTACCTCCTTCCAGAACATCTTTTTATTCTCCCTAAAATTTAATGATACTCTCTCACCCCAACTCTCATTTGCCCTCTTTTTCACCTCTTGCACCTTTCTCTTGACCTCCTGTCTCTTTCTTTATACTTTTCCCACTCAATTGAATTTTTTCCCTGCAAAAATCGTCCAAATGCCTCTTTCTTCTCTTTCACTAATAATCTTACTTCTTCATCCAACCACTCACTACCCTTTCTAATCAACCCACCTCCCACTCTTCTCATGCCACAAGCATCTTTTGCGCAATCCATCACTGATTCCCTAAATACATCCCATTCCTCTCCGACTCCCCTTACTTCCATTGTTCTCACCTTTTTCCATTCTGTGCTCAGTCTCTCCTGGCACTTCCTTACACAAGTCTCCTTCCCAAGCTCACATACTCTTACCACCCTCTTCACCCCAACATTCACTCTTCTTTTCTGAATCCCCATACAAATCTTCACATTAGCCTCCACAAGATAATGATCAGACATCCCTCCAGTTGCACCTCTCAGCACATTAACATCCAAAAGTCTCTCTTTCGGGCGCCTGTCAATTAACACGTAATCCAATAACGCTCTCACACGCAAATATACATACCTACACAGCTTTCCTTGGTTTACCCCAGACTCTTCACATGCCCTGACTCAATGCACTGACAGCACGTCAACCCCGGTATACCACATCGATCCAATTCACTCTATTCCTTGCCCTCCTTTCACCCTCCTGCATGTTCAGGCCCCGATCACACAAAACCTTTTTCACTCCATCTTTCCACCTAAAATTTGGTCTCCCACTTCTCCTCGTTCCCTCCAGCTCCGACATATATATCCACTTGGTCAATCTTTCCTTACTCATTCTCTCCATGTGCCCAAACCATTTCAAAACACCCTCTTCTGCTCTCTCAACCACGCTCTTTTTATTTCCACACATCTCTCTTACCCTTACGTTACTTACTCGATCAAACCACCTCACACCACACATTGTCCTCAAACATCTCATTTCCAGCACATCCATCCTCCTGCGCACAACTCTATCCATAGCCCACGCCTCGCAAACATACTACATTGTTGGAACCACTATTCCTTCAAACATACCCATTTTTGCTTTCCGAGATAATGTTCTCGACTTCCACACATTCTTCAAGGCTCCCAGGATTTTTGCCCCCTCCCCCACCCATTGATCCACTTCCGCTTCCATGGTTCCATCCGCTGCGAGATCCGCTCCAACATATCTAAAACACTTTACTTCCTCCAGTTTATCTCCATTCAAACTTACCTCCCAATTGACTTGACCCTCAACCCTACTGTACCTAATAACATTGCTCTTATTCACATTTACTCTTAACTTTCTTCTTTCACACACTTTACCAAACTGTCATCAGCTTCTGCAGTTTCTCACATGAATCAGACACCAGCGCTGTATCATCAGCGAACAAGAACTGACTCACTTCCCAAGCTCTCTCATCCCCAACAGACTTTATACTTGCCCCTCTTTCCAAAACTCTTGCATTTACCTCCTTAACAACCCAATCCATAAACAAATTAAACAACCATGGAGACATCATACACCCCTGCCGCAAACCTACATTCACTGAGAACCAATCACTTTCCTCTCTTCCTACACGTACACATGCCTTACATCCTCGATAAAAACTTTTCACTGCTTCTAACAACTTTCCTCCCACACCATATATTCTTAATACCTTCCACAGAGCATGTCTATCAACTCTATCATATGCCTTCTCCAGATCCATAAATGCTACATACAAATCCATTTGTTTTTCTAAGTATTTCTCACATACATTCTTCAAAGCAAACACCTGATCCACACATCCTCTACTACTTCTGAAACCATATATATATATATATATATATATATATATATATATATATATATATATATATATATATATATATATATATATATATATATATATATTATATTTATTTTATTTATTTATTTTGCTTTGTCGCTTTCTCCCGCGTTTGCGAGGTAGCGCAAGGAAACAGACGAAAGAATGGCCCAACCCACCCCCATACACATGTATATACATACACGTCCACACACGCAAATATACCTACCTATACATCTCAATGTACACATATATATACACACACAGACACATACATATATACCTATGCACACAATTCACACTGTCTGCCTTTTATTCATTCCCATCACCACCTCGCCACACATGGAATACCATCCCCCTCCCCCCTCATGTGTGCGAGGTAGCGCTAGGAAAAGACAACAAAGGCCCCATTCGTTCACACTCAGTCTCTAGCTGTCATGCAATAATGCCCGAAACCACAGCTCCCTTTCCACATCCAGGCCCCACACAACTTTCCATGGTTTATCCCAGACGCTTCACATGCCCTGATTCAATCCACTGACAGCACGTCAACCCCAGTATACCACATTGATCCAATTCACTCTATTCCTTGCACGCCTTTCACCCTCCTGCATGTTCAGGCCCTGATCACTCAAAATCTTTTTCACTCCATCTTTCCGCCTCCAATTTGGTCTCCCACTTCTCCTCGTTCCCTCCACCTCCGACACATATATCCTCTTGGTCAATCTTTCCTCACTCATTCTCTCCATGTGCCCAAACCATTACAAAACACCCTCTTCTGCTCTCTTAACCACGCTCTTTTTATTTCCACACATCTCTCTTACCCTTACATTACTTACTGGATCAAACCACCTCACACCACACATTGTCCTCAAACATCTCATTTCCAGCACATCCACCCTCCTGCGCACAACTCTATCCATAACCCACGCCTCGCAACCATACAACATTGTTGGATCCACTATTCCTTCAAACATACCCATTTTTGCTTTCCGAGATAATGTTCTCGACTTCCACACATTCTTCAAGGCTCCCAGGATTTTCGCCCCCTCCCCCACCCTATGATTCACTTCCGCTTCCATGGATCCATCCGCTGCCAGATCCACTCCCAGATATCTAAAACACTTTACTTCCTCCAGTTTTTCTCCATTCAAACTTACCTCCCAATTGACTTGACCCTCAACCCTACTGTACCTAATAACCTTGCTCTTATTCACATCTACTCTTAACTTTCTTCTTTCACACACTTTACCAAACTCAGTCACCAGCTTCTGCAGTTTCTCACATGAATCAGCCACCAGCAGTGTATCATTAGCAAACAACAACTGACTCACTTCCCAAGCTCTCTCATCCACAACAGACTTCATACTTGCCCCTCTTACAAAAACTCTTGCATTCACCTCCCTAACAACCCCATCCATAAACAAATTAAACAACCATGGAGACATCACACACCCCTGCCATAAACATACATTCACTGAGAACCAATCACTTTCCTCTCTTCCTACACGTACACATGCCTTACATCCTCGATAAAAACTTTTCACTGCTTCTAACAACTTGCCTCCCACACCATATATTCTTAATACCTTCCACAGAGCATCTCTATCAACTCTATCATATGCCTTCTCCAGATCCATAAATGCTACATACAAATCCATTTGCTTTTCTAAGTATTTCTCACATACATTCTTCAAAGCAAACACTTGATCCACACATCCTCTACCACTTCTGAAACCACACTGCTCTTCCCCAATATATATATATATATATATATATATATATATATATATATATATATATATATATATATATATTTTTTTTTTTTTTTTTTTTTGCTTTGTCGCTGTCTCCCGCGTTTGCGAGGTAGCGCAAGGAAACAGACGAAAGAAATGGCCCAACCCACCCCCATACACATGTATATACATACGTCCACACACTCAAATATACATACCTACACAGCTTTCCATGGTTTACCCCAGACGCTTCACATGCCTTGATTCAATCCACTGCCAGCACGTCAACCCCGGTATACCACATCGCTCCAAATCACTCTATTCCTTGCCCTCCTTTCACCCTCCTGCATGTTCAGGCCCCGATCACACAAAATCTTTTTCACTCCATCTTTCCACCTCATATACATATATGTATATATATATATATATATATATATATATATATATATATATATATATATATATATATATATATATATATATATATCTTTTTTTTTTTTAAACATTCGCCATTTCCCGCGTTAGCGAGGTAGCGCTAAGAACAGAGGACTGGGCCTCGCAGGGAATATCCTCACCTGGCCCCCTTCTCTGTTCCCTCCCTTGGAAAATTAAAAAAAGAAGAAAAAAGGAAAAAAAAAGCGAGGGAAGGATTTCCAGTCCCCCGCTCCCTTCCCTTTTAGTCGCCTTCTACGACACGCAGGGAATACGTGGGAAGTATTCTTTCGCCCCTATCCCGAGGGATATATATATATATATATATATATATATATATATATATATATATATATATATATATATATATATATATATATATATATATATATATATATATATATATATATATATATATATATATATAAGGTGAAGATTTGTATGTGTTTTCAGAAAAGAAGAGTGAATGATGGGGTGAAGAGGGTGGTGAGAGTAAGTGAGCTAGGGAAGGAGAACTTGTGTGAGGAAGTACCTGGAGAGGCTGAGTACAGAATGGAAAAAGGTGAGAACAATGGAAGTAAGGGGAGTGAGTGAGGAATGGGATATATTTAGGGAATCAGTGATGGATTGCGCAAAAGATGCTTGTGGCATGAGAAGAGTGGGAGGTGGGTTGATTAGAAAGGTTAGTGAGTGGTGGGATGAAGAAGTAAGATTATTAGTGAAAGAGAAGAGAGAGGCATTTGGACGGTTTTTGCAGGGAAAAATGCAATTGAGTGGGAGATGTATAAAAGATAGAGACAGGAGGTCTAGAGAAAGGTGCAAGAGGTGAAAAAGAGGGCAAATGCCAGTTGGGGTGAGAGAGGATCATTAAATCTTAGGGAAAATAAAAAGATGTTCTAGAAGGAGGTAAATAAAGTGCGTAAGACAAGGGAGCAAATGGGAACTTCAGTGAAGGGCGCAAATGGGGCGGTGATAACAAGTAGTGGTGATGTGAGAAGGAGATGGAGTGAGTATTTTGAGGGTTTGTTGAATGTGTTTGATGATAGAGTGGCAGATATAGGGTGTTTTGGTCGAGGTGGTGTGCAAAGTGAGAGGGTTAGGGAAAATGATTTGGTAAACAGAGAAGAGGTAGTAAAAGCTTTGCGGAAGATGAAAGCCGGCAAGGCAGCAGGTTTGGATGGTATTGCAGTGGAATTTATTAAAAAAGGGGGTGACTGTATTGTTGACTGGTTGGTAAGGTTATTTAATGTATGTATGACTCATGGGGAGGTGCCTGAGGATTGGCGGAATGCGTGCATAGTGCCCTTGTACAAAGGCAAAGTGGATAAGAGTGAGTGCTCAAATTTCAGAGGTATGAGTTTGTTTAGTATTCCTGGTAAATTATATGGGAGGGTATTGATTGAGAGGGTGAAGGCATGTACAGAGCATCAGATTGGGGAAGAGCAGTGCGGTTTCAGAAGTGGTAGAGGATGTGTGGATCAGGTGTTTGCTTTTAAGAATGTATGTGAGAAATACTTAGAAAAGCAAATGGATTTGTATGTAGCATTTATGGATCTGGAGAAGGCATATGATAGAGTTGATAGAGATGCTCTGTGGAAGGTATCAAGAATATATGGTGTGGGAGGCAAGTTGTTAGAAGCAGTGAAAAGTTTTTATCGAGGATGTAAGGCATGTGTACGTGTAGGAAGAGAGGAAAGTGATTGGTTCTCAGTGAATGTAGGTTTGCGGCAGGGGTGTGTGATGTCTCCATGGTTGTTTAATTTGTTTATGGATGGGGTTGTTAGGGAGGTGAATGCAAGAGTTCTGGAAAGAGGGGCAAGTATGAAGTCTGTTGTGGATGAGAGAGCTTGGGAAGTGAGTCAGTTGTTGTTCGCTGATGATACAGCGCTGGTGGCTGATTCATGTGAGAAACTGCAGAAGCTGGTGACTGAGTTTGGTAAAGTGTGTGAAAGAAGAAAGTTAAGAGTAAATGTGAATAAGAGCAAGGTTATTAGGTACAGTAGGGTTGAGGGTCAAGGTCAATTGGGAGGTAAGTTTGAATGGAGAAAAACTGGAGGAAGTAAAGTGTTTTAGATATCTGGGAGTGGATCTGGCAGCGGATGGAACCATGGAAGCGGAAGTGGATCATAGGGTGGGGGAGGGGGCGAAAATCTGGGAGCCTTGAAGAATGTGTGGAAGTCGAGAACATTATCTCGGAAAGCAAAAATGGGTATGTTTGAAGGAATAGTGGTTCCAACAATGTTGTATGGTTGCGAGGCGTGGGCTATGGATAGAGTTGTGCGCAGGAGGGTAGGATGTGCTGGAAATGAGATGTTTGAGGACAATGTGTGGTGTGAGGTGGTTTGATCGAGTAAGTAACGTAAGGGTAAGAGAGATGTGTGGAAATAAAAAGAGCGTGGTTGAGAGAGCAGAAGAGGGTGTTTTGAAATGGTTTGGGCACATGGAGAGAATGAGTGAGGAAAGATTGACCAAGAGGATATATGTGTCGGAGGTGGAGGGAACGAGGAGAAGAGGGAGACCAAATTGGAGGTGGAAAGATGGAGTGAAAAAGATTTTGTGTGATCGGGGCCTGAACATGCAGGAGGGTGAAAGGAGGGCAAGGAATAGAGTGAATTGGATCGATGTGGTATACAGGGGTTGACGTGCTGTCAGTGGATTGAATCAGGGCATGTGAAGCGTCTGGGGTAAACCATGGAAAGCTGTGTAGGTATGTATATTTGCGTGTGTGGACGTGTGTATATACATGTGTATGGGGGTGGGTTGGGCCATTTCTTTCGTCTGTTTCCTTGCGCTACCTCGCAAACGCGGGAGACAGCGACAAAGCAAAAACGAAAAAAAAAAAATATATAAATATATATATATAATATATATATATATATATATATATATATATATATATATATATATATATATATATATATATATATATATATATATATATATATATATATATATATATATATATATATATATATATATATATATATATATATATATATATATATATATATATATATATATATATATATATGTACTCTTATGAGCCCACGGGGAAAATGAAACACGAAAAGTTCCCAAGTGGATCTTTAGAAACAATAATACTATAAAGAATGTCTTAATCAGGAATTCACCAGAAAATTCTCTTGGTTGCATCCATAAAGTCCCTTGTGGACACTATGAATTTAAATTTTATGTTGGTCAGACTAGTAAGGATATTTCCTGTTAAACTTAAGCAACATAAATATTGTATAAGAACGGGACAAGAATCAAATGCCTTGTTGAATCATGTTTAAAACTATGATCATTGCATTGACTCGAGTAACGCCATCTCAGTTATTAACTCTAACTCTATTACTAAGAGAAATATCATTGAATCTTCTATTATTAAATACACAAAGAAATATAGTCTTGATATTAGTGGTGGTCTATACATATTAGATAACTTTATTGTTGATAAGATTTATAAAATGACAAGTTTATGAACGCTCGTTGTATTTTTTGGACAATCACATGTTTACCAAATGGCGTCCTCGCTTCGTCTCTTCGATGTATATCAACTGACTGTTATATTTCTCTCTTGTGTCTCCCCTGATGATGTGATTATTACACGAGAATGCACTTGTGAACTTTTCGTGTTTCATTTTCCCCTTGGACTCATGGGAATATCTTGATCATGCGCAAACTTGTGATCCTTTCCAACATGGATTCCACACGGCTCTTCTATAACTTCTCTACAAGCTGTCCTGGACATTCTCCTTTCGTTACTGCTTTCTCCAAATCGCTAATCAAGGTTCACCAACTGAAATTGCGATTTGAATTCCTTAGGAAATGGCTTGATGAACAAGTGATGCCAAGGTCTGTCCTCTCAACGTTTGTTGCAGCTGTCTGGTCGACCATTTGACCAATTTCAAAATATTATTTTAAAGAAAAACATTGAATTAAAGAAACTTGAAATGGAGGAGGCTTTTCACATTTCAAGAGAGAAGAAACGTGCCGTTCAAGTGGAAATACCGACACACTGGAAGAACCGGATGTTGGACTATTGCTATGATGAATTAAGGAAAGAACGCAATAGGCTACAAGTGTCACTAAATCTTAAGTTGGACCATCATATTGAAAACTGCGACTGGACCAAGAACAGAAACCCATCTTTTGTGGTAAACCTGTCTAATAAACAACTAGATATAGATTCCTTGTGTGCATTAGGCTATGGCTTAAGTTTTGTGTGCTCAAACAGAGAAGCCAGCTGTGTTGATGTCACAAAGTCTTTTTGTAATTTAGAAAAATACAGCAATTTAAGTAATGATGATATTAATATCTGTAAGGGTTTAGTGTATGCCAGTTTGTCAAAACCAGTGAAAGCTAATTGCCCTAAAAGATTCAGAAGAACTATTAATACCTTAAAAAAAGACAAGGATATACATATTGCTAAAGCAGATAAGGCTAACACTGTTGTGATTTTAGACAAAAGTAACTATTCATTTAAAATGAATGATTTTCTAAATGATAACACAACATGTTCTAAACTTGGTAAAAATCCCTTCGAAGCAGGTAATTCTCACTTCAATAAAGAAATGAAGTTCTTGTTGAAAGGTAACATTTGTCTTATCAAACGTTTGTCATCTCTGTCTCCTTCATTGCCATATATGTATGGACTTACCAAAACACATAAACAGAATTTTCCAGCAAGACCTATAGTGAGTTCAGTAGGCTCCATCACATATAGATTGTCAAAATGGTTAGTTTCTTTATTAAGCTCTTTAGTGGGTTAGGTATCAAATTCTAATATCATGTACAATGTAGATTTAGTCAACAAACTAAACAAAATCAATATCAATTTTCATTTCAAACTAGTTAGCTTTGATGTTTCCTCACTTTTCACTAAAGTTCCAGTTGATGACCTTTTAGAATATTTATTTGATGCCTTTGATGATATTCATTTGCCTGTTTCAAAGTCTAATTTCATTGAACTGATAAATTTATGTATAAAAGACTGTGTATTTCAATTTAATGGAGATTGTTATGTTCAAAAATTTGGTATGGGAAGGGGTAACCCTCTTTCACCTGTACTAAGTAATCTTTATGTGGAATTTTTTGAAAAAAAATCACTAAACAAAATCACTTTCTTACCTTCTAATGCAATTTGGTTTAGGTATGTAGATGATGTTCTTTGTGTTTGGCCAACAAATGAAAATTTACAAATATTTCTCCCCTTACTTGAAAATTTAGTACCTCCCATCCCATTTCCTGTAGAAAATGAAAATAATGGTATGTTACCATTTTTAGATTGCATGGTCCATAGACAAGGAAACAAGTTTAAGTTTAGCATGTACAGAAAACCCACCAATGTATGCTCATATATCCATTATTACTCATCTCAAAATGAAATAGTTAAATTATCATCATTTCAATCTATGTTCCTTAGGGCATTACGCATTTGCAGTCCAGAGTTTATTGATGATGAGTTTGAGAAGATATATTCCATTGGATCTAAGTTAAAGTTCCCTATATCTTTCATTGATAAATCCCTTAAGTTAGCAAAGAAATCATTTTATAGAGTTTAGCCCAAACCTCCCATTGACACCAAGAATCTTTTTGGTCCCTTTCATTAATAATTTCACTTTGCTTCCCATGTTGCTTAAATCCTTTAATGTAAATGTTGCCTGTAGCAACAATGATACTATAAAGACTATCTTAATCAGGAATTCACCAGAAAATTCCCAGGGTTGCATCTATAAAGTCCCTTGTGGAAACTGTGATAAATCTTATGTTGGTCACACTGGTAAGGATCTTTCTGTTAGACTCAAGCAACATAAATATAGTATAAGAATGGGACAAGAATCAAATGCCTTGTTTAATCATGTTAAAAACTATGATCATTGTATTGACTGGAGTAACGCCATCTCAGTTATTAACTCTAACTCTATTATCAAGTGAAATATCATTGAATCTTCTATTATTAAATACACAAAGAATTATAATCTATTATTATGGATGGTCTATACAAATTAGATAACTCTATTGTTGATAAGATTTGTAAAATGATAAGTTTATGAGCGCTCGTTGTATGTTTT
>NC_092225.1:44270777-44297506 GCF_036320965.1 Panulirus ornatus | reverse complement strand
TATATATATATATATATATATATATATATATATATATATATATATATATATATATATATATATATATATATATATATATATATATATATATATATATATATATATATTGGAAGGTTTTCAAAAAAGAAAATAGAAATTTAGGGTAAAGAGAATGGTGAAAGTAAGTAACCTTGAGAATGAGATTTATGTGGTGAAGTACCAGGAGAGGTAGAGTACAGAACGGAAAAACGTGAAAACAAAGTACGTAATGGGAGTGGGGGAGGAATGGGATGCATTTAGCGAAGCATTGATGGCTTGCGCAAAAGATGCTTGTGGCATGAGAAGCGTGGGAGGTGGGCAGATTAGAAAGGGTCGTAAGTGATGGGATTAAGAAGTAAGACTATTACTTAAAGAGAAGAGATGATCATTTGGACCATTTTTGCAGGGAAATAATTCAAATGAGTGGGAGATGTATAAAGAAAAGAGGCAGGAGGTCAAGAGAAAGGTGCCAGAGGTGAAAAGAGGGCAAATGAGTGTTGTGATGAGAGAGTATCATTAAATTTTATGGAGAAAAAAAAAGATGCTTTGGAAGGAGTTAAAGAAAGTGCGTAAGAAGAGAGAACAAATGGGAACTTCAGTGAACGGAGCTAACGGAGAGGTGATAACAAGTAGTGGTGATGTGAGAAGGAGATAGAGTGAGTATTTTCAAGGTTTGTTGAATGTGTTTGATGATAGAGTGGCAGATATAGAGTGTTTTGGTCGAGGTGGTGTGGAAAGTGAGAGGGTTAGGAAAAATGATTTGCTAAACAGAAAAGATGTAAAAGCTTTGTGGAAGATGAAAGCCGGCAAAGCAGCGGGTTTGGATGGTATTCCAGCGGAATAAAAGAAAAAAACTGGTTCACTGTATTGTTGACTGGTTGGTAAGGTTATTCAATGTATGTATAACTCATAGTGAGGTGCCTGAGGATTCGGGGAATGCTTGCATGGGTTGTACAAATGCTAAGGGGATAAAGGTGAGTGCTCATATTACAGAAGTATAAGTTTGTTGAGTATTCCTGGTAAATTATATATGAGAGTATTGATTGAGAGGGTGAAGGCATGTACAGAGCATCAGACTGGTGAAGAGCAGTGTGGTTCCAGAAGTGGTAGAGGACGTGTTGATCAGATGTTTCCTTAGAAGAATCTATGTGAAAAATGCTTAGAAAACAAATGGATTTCTATGTAGCATTTATGGATCTGGAGAAGGAATATGAATAAGAATAAGAATATATGGTGTGGGAGGCAAGTTGTTAGAAGCAGTGAAAAGTTTTTATCGAGGATGTAAGGCATGTGTACGTGTAGGAAGAGAGGATGTGATTGGCTCTCAGGGAATGTAGGTTTGCGGCAGGGGTGTGTGATGTCTCCATGGTTGTTTAATTTGTATATTGATAAAGTTGTTAGGGAGGTGAATGCAAGAGTTTTGGAAAGAGGTGCAAGTATGCAGTCTGTTGTGGATGAGAGAGCTTGGGAAGTGAGCCAGATGTTGTTCACTGATGATACAGCGCTTGTGGCTGATTCATGTGAGAAACTGCAGATGCTGGAGACTGAGTTTGGTATAGTGTGTGAAAGAAGAAAGCTGAGAGTAAATGTGAATAAGAGCATGGTTATTAGGTACAGTAGGGTTGAGGGTCAAGTCAATTGTGAAGTAAGCTTGAATGGAGAAAAACTGGAGGAAATGAAGTGTTTTAGATATCTCGGAATTGCTTTGTAGCGGATGGAACCATGGAAGCGGAAGTGAATCATAGGGTTGGTCAAGAACATTATCTCCGAAAGCAAAAATGATTGTTTGAATGAATAGTGGTTCCAACAATGTTATATGGTTGCGAGGCGTGGGATATGGATAGAGTTGTGTGGAGGAGGGTGTATGTGATGGAAATGAGATGTTTGAGGACATGTGGTGTGAGTAAGTAATAATAGGGTAAGAAAGATTTTTGGTAATAAAAAGAATGTGGTTGAGAGAATAGAAGTAGGTATTTTGAAATGGTTTGGTCATATGGAGAGAATGAGTGAGGAAAGATTGACCAAGAGGATATATATGTCAGAGGTGGAGGGAACGAGAAGTAGGAGACCATATTGGAGATGGAAAGATGGAGTGAAAAAGATTTTAAGTGATCGGAGCCTGAACATGTAGGATGGTGAAAGACGTGCAAGGAATAGAGTGAATTGGAACGATGTGGTATACCCGGGTCGACGTGCTGTCAGTGTATTGAACAAGGGCAAGTGAAGCGTCTGGGGTAAACCATAGAAAGTTCTCTGAGGCCTGGATGTGGAAAGGGAGCTGTGGTTTGGGTGCATTATTACATGACAGCTAGAGACTCGTTGTGAACGAATGTGTCCTTTGTTGTCTTTTCCTAGCGCTACTTCGCATATATAAGGGGGAGGGGGTTATTATTTAATGTGTGGCCGGGTGGCGATGGAAATGAATAAAGGCAGACAGGATGAATTATGTACATGTGTATATATATGTATATGTCTGTATATATATATATATATATATATATATATATATACATATATATATATATATATATATATATATATATATATATATATATATATATATATATATATATATATATATATATATATATATATATATATATATATATATATATATATATATATATATATATATATATATATGTATACGTTGAGATGTATAGGTATGTATATTTGCGTGTGTGGACGTGTATGTATATACATGTGTATGTGGGTGGGTTGGGCCATTCTTTCGTCTGTTTCCTTGCGCTACCTCGCTAACGCGGGAGACAGCGACAAAGCAAAATAAAAAAAAAAATAAGTATATATATATATTGGAAAGGATCACAATTTTGCGAGTGATGAAGCGTATTCCTATGAGTCCACGAAGGAAATAAAACACAATAAGTTCCAAAGTGCACTTTCGTGTAATAATCACATTTACACAAAGGTTCCACTTGATGACCTTTTAGAATATTTGTTAGTGTCTTCGATGATATTCATTTACCTATTTCAAAGTCTGTTTTCATTGAGCTGATGAAAATGTGTATAAAAGACTGTGTATTCCAATTCAATGGAGATTATTATGCTCAAAAACTTAGTATGGCAATGGGTAACGCTCTTTCACCTGTACTAGGTAATCTTTATATGGAATTTTTTAAAAGAAAAGTACTAAAAGATATCTTACCTTCTAATGCAATTTGGTTTAGATATGTAGATGATGTTCTTTGTGCTTGGCCAACAAATGAAAATTTACAAATATTTCTCCCCTTACTTAACAATTTAATACCTTCCATCAAATTTACTGAAGAAAATGAAGACAATGGTATGTTACCTTTTTAAGATTGCATGATCCATAGGCAAGGAAACAAGGTGAAGTTGAGCATATACAGAAAAACTACCATTGTGTACTCATATGTCCATTATAATTCATCTCAACTTGACAGAGTTGAATTATCATCATTTCAATGTATCTTCCTTGGGGCATTACGTATTTGCAGTCCAGAGTATATTGATGATTAGTTTGAGAAGATTTATTCTATTGGATCTAGCTTAAAGTACCCTAGACCTGTCATTGAAAAATCCCTTAAATTAGCAAAGAAATCATTTTATAGAGTTGAGCCCTAACCTCCCACTGACATCAAGAATCATTTTGATCTCTCTTTTAATAATTATTTTACTTTGCTTCCCATGCTGCTTAAATCATTTATTGTAAATGTTGCCTTCAGCAACAATGATACTATAAAGAATATCTTAATAAGGAAATCACCAGAAAATATTCCTGGGTGCATCTATAAAGTGCCATGTAAAAATTGTGATAAGTTTTATTTTGGGCAGATTGGTAAGGATCTTTCTATTAGACTTACGCAACATAAACATAGCAAAAGAACAGGACAAGAATCAAATGCCTTGTTTACGTACGTCAAAAACTGTGATCATTTTATTGACTGAAATAATGCCATCTCAGTTATTAACTCTAACTCCCTTTCCACGAGAAATATCAGTGATGGTCTATACAAATTAGATAACTTTATTGCTGATAAAATTTGTAAGATATAAAATTTGTAAAGAGATAAGTTTATGAACGCTCGCTGTCTGTCTTGGACAATTGCATTTTTACCATATTGCGTTCTAGCTTGGTCTCTTCGTTGTATATCAACTGACTGTTATATTTCTCTGTTGTTTCCCCCAACGATGTGATCATTACACGATAGAGCAATTGGGAACGTATCGTGCTTCATTTTCCCTGTGGACTTTTATGAATATATATATATATATATATATATATATATATATATATATATATATATATATATATATATATATATATATATATATATATATATATATATATATATATATATATATATATATATATATATATATATATATATATATATATAAGTATATATACATATGGTATGGGAGGAAAGTTGTTAGAAGCAGTGAAAAGTTTTTATCGAGGATGTAAGGCATGTGTACGTGTAGGAAGAGAGGAAAGTGATTGGTTCTCAGTGAATGTAGGTTTGCGGCAGGGGTGTGTGATGTCTCCATGGTTGTTTAATTTGTTTATGGATGGGGTTGTTAGGGAGGTAAATTCAAGAGTTTTGGAAAGAGGGGCAAGTATGAAGTCTGTTGGGGATGAGAGAGCTTGGGAAGTGAGTCAGTTGTTGTTCGCTGATGATACAGCGCTGGTGGCTGATTCATGTGAGAAACTGCAGAAGCTGGTGACTGAGTTTGGTAAAGTGTGTGGAAGAAGAAAGTTAAGAGTAAATGTGAATAAGAGCAAGGTTATTAGGTACAGTAGGGTTGAGGGTCAAGTCAATTGGGAGGTGAGTTTGAATGGAGAAAAACTGAGGAAGTGAAGTGTTTTAGATATCTGGGAGTGGATCTGGCAGCGGATGGAAGCATGGAAGCGGAAGTGGATCATAGGGTGGGGGAGGGGGCGAAAATTCTGGGGGCCTTGAAGAATGTGTGGAAGTCGAGAACATTATCTCGGAAAGCAAAAATGGGTATGTTTGAAGGAATAGTGGTTCCAACAATGTTGTATGGTTGCGAGGCGTGGGCTATGGATAGAGTTGTGCGCAGGAGGATGGATGTGCTGGAAATGAGATGTTTGAGGACAATGTGTGGTGTGAGGTGGTTTGATCGAGTGAGTAACGTAAGGGTAAGAGAGATGTGTGGAAATAAAAAGAGCGTGGTTGAGAGAGCAGAAGAGGGTGTTTTGAAGTGGTTTGGGCACATGGAGAGGATGAGTGAGGAACGATTGACCAAGAGGATATATGTGTCGGAGGTGGAGGGAGCAAGGAGAAGAGGGAGACCAAATTGGAGGTGGAAAGATGGAGTGAAAAGGATTTTGTGTGATCGGGGCCTGAACATGCAGGAGGGTGAAAGGAGGGCAAGGAATAGAGTGAATTGGAGCGATGTGATATACCGGGGTTGACGTGCTGTCAGTGGATTGAATCAAGGCATGTGAAGCGTCTGGGGTAAACCATGGAAAGCTGTGTAGGTATGTATATTTGCGTGTGTGGACGTATGTATATACATGTGTATGGGGGGGGGTTGGGCCATTTCTTTCGTCTGTTTCCTTGCGCTACCTCGCAAACGCGGGAGACAGCGACAAAGTATAAAAAAAAAAAAAAAAAAATATATATATATATATATATATATATATATATATATATATATATATATATATATATATATATATATATATATATATCATATAGCGCAAGGAAACAGACGAGAGAAAAGCCCAACACACCTACATACACATGTATATACATACACCTCAGCACATGCTAATATACACACCTATACATCTCAATGTACACATATGTATAAACACACAGACATATATTTATATACACATGTACATAATTCATACTTTCTGCCCTTATTTATTCTTATCGCCACCTCGCCTCACATGGAATGACAACCCCCTCCCCTCTCATGTGTGCGAGGTAACGCTAGGAAAAGACAGCAAAGGCCCCATTCGTTCACATTCAGTCTCTAGCTGTCATGTAATAATGCACCGAAACCACAGCTGCCTTTCCACATCCAGGCCCCACAGAACTTTCCATGGTTTACCCCAGACGCTTTACATGCCCTGGTTCAATCCATTTACAGCACTTCGACCCCGGTATACCACGTCGTTCCAATTCACTCTATTCCTTGCACTCCTTTCACCCTCCTGCATGTTCAGGCCCCGATCACTCAAAATCTTTTTCACTCCATCTTTCCACCTCCAATTTGGTCTCCCACTTCTCTTTCCCTCAACCTCCGACACATATATCCTCTTGGTCAATCTTTCCTCACTCATTCTCTCCATGTGACCAAACTATTTCAAAACACCTTCTGCTGCTCTCTCAACCGAATCTCTTTTCATTTCTACACATCTCTCTTACCCTTACATTACTTACTCGATCATACCACCTCACACCACATATTGTCGTCAAATATCTCATTTCCAGCACATCCACCCGCCTACGCACAACTCTATCCATAGTCCACGCCTCGCAGCCATACAACATTGGTGGAACCACTATTCCTTCAAACATACCCATTTTTGCTTTCCGAGACAGTGTTCTCGACTTCCAAACATTCTTCAAGGCTCCAAGAATTTTCGTCCCCTCCCCCAACCTATGATTCACTTCCGCTTTCATGGTGTCATCCGCTGACAGATCAACTCCCAGATATCTAAAACACTTTACTTCGTGCAGCTTTTTCTCCATTCAAGCTTACCTCCCAATTGACTTGACACTCAACCCTACTGTACCTAATAACCTTGCTCTGATTCACATTTACTCTTTCACACACTTTACTTTCTTCTTTCACACACTTTACCAAACTCAGTCACTAGCTTTTGCAGTTTCTCACATGAATCAGCCACAAGCGCTGTATCATCAGCGATCAACAACTGACTCAATTCCCCAGCTCTCTCATCCACAACAGACTGCATACTTGCCCCTCTTTTCAAAACTCTTGCATTCACCTCCTTAACAGCCCCATCCATGAACAAATTAAGCAACCATGGAGACATCACACACCCCTGCCGCACACCTACATTCACTGACAACAATCACTTTCCTCTCTTCCTACACGTACACTTGCCTTACATCCTCGATGAAAAACGTTTTACTGCATCTAACAACTTGCCTCCCACACCAAATATTCTTAATACCTTCCACAGAGAATATCTACCAACTTTATCATATCCCTTATCCAGACCCATGAATGCTACATACAAATCCATTTGCTTTTCTAATTATCTTTCAAATACATTTTCAAAACAAACACCTGATCCACACATACTCTAGCACTTCTGAAACCACACTGCTCTCCCCCAATCTGTTGCTCTGTATATGCCTTCACCCTCTTAATCAATACCCTGCCATACAATTTTCCAGGAATACTCAACAAACTTATACCTCTGTAATTTGAGCACTCACTCTTATCCCCTTTGACTTTCTGAAATGGCATAGCCTAGTGGTTAGCAGTCCTGCCTCTTGCACAAGGGTTCCCAGGTTCGTTACTGGCTGTTGGAGGTTTGGATGTTCTATGAGGATGCGCATTAATATGCACTTTATTCGTATTCATATAACTCCGCGTTGTACAGTTAGGTTCGGTAAAACACTATCAGCTGGCTATGTATGTATGTCTGTTCGGAAACAACCGATAGACCCCGTTCCTTACCAATGTGAGACGAAGGGTACTGGAATACTTAGTATTTCAAATAGTTGTTTCCTATTATACAGTCCCATAGCCTAGCGGTTAGCATGCATTCCTCTTGCACAAGGGGTCCCAGGTTCGATCCTGGCTGTTGGAGGTTTGGATGTTCTCTGAGGGTGCGCGTTCATATGCACTTTATTCGTATATATATATATATATATATATATATGTATATATATATATATATATATATATATATATATATATATATATATATATATGTATATATCTTTTTTTCTTTCTTTCAAACTATTCGCCATTTCCCGCATCAGCGAGGTAGCGTTAAGAACAGAGGACTGGGCCTTTGAGGGAATACCCTCACCTGGCGCAATTCTCTGTTCCCTCTTTTGGAAAATTAAAAAAAAAAAACGAGAGGGGAGGATTTCCAGCCCCCCGCTCCCTCCCCTTTTAGTCGCCTTCTACGACACGCAGGGAATACGTGGGAAGTATTCTTTCTCCCCTATCCCCAGGGAAAATATGTATATATATATATATATATATATATATATATATATATATATATATATATATATATATATATATATATATAAATATATATATATTTTTTTTTTTTTATACTTTGTCGCTGTCTCCCGCGTTTGCGAGGTAGCGCAAGGAAACAGACGAAAGAAATGGCCCAACCCCCCCCCCATACACATGTATATACATACGTCCACACACGCAAATATACATACCTACACAGCTTTCCCATGGTTTACCCCAGACGCTTCACATGCCTTGATTCAATCCACTGACAGCACGTCAACCCCGGTATACCACATCCCTCCAATTCACTCTATTCCTTGCCCTCCTTTCACCCTCCTGCATGTTCAGGCCCCGATCACAAAAAATCTTTTTCACTCCATCTTTCCACCTCCAATTTGGTCTCCCTCTTCTCCTCGTTCCCTCCACCTCCGACACACATATCCTCTTGGTCAATCTTTCCTCACTCATTCTCTCCATGTGCCCAAACCACTTCAAAACACCCTCTTCTGCTCTCTAAACCACGCTCTTTTTATTTCCACACATCTCTCTTACCCTTTCGTTACTCACTCGATCAAACCACCTCACACCACACATTGTCCTCAAACATCTCATTTCCAGCACATCCATCCTCCTGCGCACAACTCTATCCATAGCCCACGCCTCGCAACCATACAACATTGTTGGAACCACTATTCCTTCAAACATACACATTTTTGCTTGCCGAGATAATGTATATATATATATATATATATATATATATATATATATATATATATATATATATATATATATATACTTATACAGAGGTATAAGTTTGTTGAGTATTCCTGGTAAATTATATGGGAGGGTATTGATTGAAAGGGTGAAGGCATGTACAGAGCATCATATTGGGGAAGAGCAGTGTGGTTTCAGAAGTGGTAGAGGATGTGTGGATCAGGTGTTTGCTTTGAAGAATGTATGTGAGAAATACTTAGAAAAGCAAATGGATTTGTATGTAGCATTTATGGATCTGGAAAAGGCATATGATAGAGTTGATAGAGATGCTCTGTGGAAGGTATTAAGAATATATGGTGTGGGAGGCAAGTTGTTAGAAACAGTGAAAAGTTTTTATCGAGGATGTAAGGCATGTGTACGTGTAGGAAGAGAGGAAAGTGATTGGTTCTCAGTGAATGTAGGTTTACGGCAGGGGTGTGTGATGTCTCCATGGTTGTTTAATTTGTTTATGGATGGGGTTGTTAGGGAGGTGAATGCAAGAGTTTTGGAAAGAGGGGCAAGTATGAAGTCCGTTGGGGATGAGAGAACTTGGGAATTGAGACAGTTGTTGTTCGCTGATGATACAGCGCTGGTGGCTGATTCATGTGAGAAACTGCAGAAGCTGGTGACTGAGTTTGGTAAAGTGTGTGAAAGAAGAAAGTTAAGAGTAAATGTGAATAAGAGCAAGGTAATTAGATACAGTAGGGTTGAGGGTCAAGTCAATTGGGAGGTAAGTTTGAATGGAGAAAAACTGGAGGAAGTAAAGTGTTTTAGATATGTGAGAGTGGATCTGGCAGCGGATGGAACCATGGAAGCGGAAGTGGATCATAGGGTGGGGAAGGGGGCGAAAATCCTGGGAGCCTTGAAGAATGTGTGGAAGTCGAGAGCATTATCTCGGAAAGCAAAAATGGGGATGTTTGAAGGAATAGTGGTTCCAACAATGTTGTATGGTTGCGAGGCGTGGGCTATGGATAGAGTTGTGCGCAGGAGGATGGATGTGCTGGAAATGAGATATTTGAGGACAATGTGTGGTGTGAGGTGGTTTGATCAAGTAAGTAACGTAAGGGTAAGAGAGATGTGTGGAAATAAAAAGAGCGTGTTTCAGAGAGCAAAAGAGGGTGTTTTGAAATGGTTTGGGCACATGGAGAGAATAAGTGAGGAAAGATTGACCAAGAGGATATATGTGTCGGAGGTGGAGGGATCGAGAAGAAGTGGGAGACCAAATTGGAGGTGGAAAGATGGAGTGAAAAATATTTTGTGTGATCGGGGCCTGAACATGCAGGAGGATGAAAGGATGGCAAGGAATAGAGTAAATTGGATCGATGTGGTATACCGGGATTGACGTGCTGTCAGTGGATTGAATCAGGGCATGTGAAGCGTCTGGGGTAAACCATGGAAAGCGGTGTAGGTATGTATATTTGCGTGTGTGGACGTATGTATATATATGTGTATAGGGGTGGGTTGGGCCATTTCTTTCGTCTGTTTCCTTGCGCTACCTCGCAAACGCGGATACAGCGACAAAGCAAAAAAGAAGAAAAAAAAAAAAAGAATATATATATATATATATATATATATATATATATATATATATATATATATATATATATATATATATATATATATATATATATATATATATATATGTATATATATATTATCATTTTTTTATTATACTTTGTCGCTGTCTCCCGCGTTTGCGAGGTAGCGCAAGGAAACAGACGAAAGAAATGGCCCAACACCCCCCCCCATACACATGTATATACATACGTCCACACACGCAAATATACATACCTACACAGCTTTCCATGGTTTACCCCAGACGCTTCACATGCCTTGATTCAATCCACTGACAGCACGTCAACCCCGGTATACCACATCGCACCAATTCACTCTATTCCTTGCCATCCTTTCACCCTCCTGCATGTTCAGGGCCCGATCACACAAAATCTTTTTCACTCCATCTTTCCACCTCCAATTTGGTCTCCCTCTTCTCCTTGTTACCTCCACCTCCGACACATATATCCTCTTGGTCAATCTTTCTTCACTCATCCTCTCCATGTGCCCAAACCACTTCAAAACACCCTCTTCCGCTCTCTCAACCACGCTCTTTTTATTTCCACACATCTCTCTTACCCTTACGTTACTCACTCGATCAGACCACCTCACACCACACATTGTCCTCAAACATCTCATTTCCAGCACATCCATCCTCCTGCGCACAACTCTATCCATAGCCCACGCCTCGCAACCATACAACATTGTTGGAACCACTATTCCTTCAAACATACCCATTTTTGCTTTCCGAGATAATGTTCTCGACTACCACACATTCTTCAAGGCCCCCAGGATTTTCGCCCCCTCCCCCACCCTATGATCCACTTCCGCTTCCATGGTTCCATCCGCTGCCAGATGCACTCCCAGATATCTAAAACACTTCACTTCCTCCATATATATATATATATTAATATATATACAAGCGGAATGCTTCCATAGTGCCACTGTACAAATGCAAAGGGGATAGGAGTGGATGCTGAAATTACAGAGGTATAAGTTTGTTGAGTATTCCTGGTAAATTATACGGGAGGGTATTGATTGAGAGGGTGAAGGAATGTACAGAGCATCAGATTGGGGAAGAGGAGTTTGGTTTGAAATGTGGTAGAGTATGTGTGGATCAGGTGTTTGATTTGAGGAATGTATGTGAGAAATACTTAGAAAAACAAATGGATTTGTATGTAGTATTTATGGATCTGGAGAAGGCATATGATAAAGTTCATAGAGATGCTCTGTGGAAGGTATTAAGAATATATGGTGTGGGATGCAAGTTGTTAGAAGCAGTGAAAAGTTTTTATCGAGGTTGTAAGGCATGTGTACGTGTAGGAAGAGAGGAAAGTGATTGGTTCTCAGTGAATGTATGTTTGCGGCAGGGGTGTGTGATGTCTCCATGGTTGTTTAATTTGTTTATGGAAGCGGTTGTTAGGGAGGTGAATGCAAGAGTTTTGGAAAGAGGGGCAAGTATGAAGTCCGTTGGGGATGAGAGAACGTGGGAGGTGAGACAGTTGTTGTTCGCTGATGATACAGCGCTGATGGTTGATTCATGTAAGAAACTGCATAAGCTGGTGACTGAGTTTGGTAAAGTGTGTGAAAGAAGAAAGTTAAGAGTAAATGTGAATAAGAGCAAGGTAATTATATACAGTAGGGTTGAGGGTCAAGTCAATTGGGAGGTAAGTTTGGATGGAGAAAAACTGGAAGAAGTAAAGTGTTTTAGATATCTGAGAGTGGATCTGGCAGAGGATGGAACCATGGAAGCGGAAGTGGATCATAGGGTGGGGGAGGGGGCGAAAATCCTGGGAGCCTAGAAGAATGTGTGGAAGTCGAGAACATTATCTCGGAAAGCAAAAATGGGGATGTTTGAAGGAATAGTGGTTCCAACAATGTTGTATGGTTGCGAGGCGTGGGCTATGGATAGAGTTGTGCGCAGGAGGATGGATGTGCTGGAAATGATATGTTTGAGGACAATGTGTGGTGTGAGGTGGTTTGATCAAGTAAGTAACGTAAGGGTAAGAGAGATGTGTGGAAATAAAAATAACCGTGTTTCAGAGAGCAGAAGAGGGTGTTTTGAAATGGTTTGGGCACATGGAGAGAATAAGTGAGGAAAGATTGACCAAGAGGATATATGTGTCGGAGGTGGAGGGATCGAGGAGAAGTGGGAGACCAAATTGGAGGTGGAAAGATGGAGTGAAAAAGATTTTGTGTGATCGGGGCCTGAACATGCAGGAGGGTGAAAGGATGGCAAGGAATAGAGTAAATTGGATCGATGTGGTATACCGGGATTGACGTGCTGTCAGTGGATTGAATCAGGGCATGTGAAGCGTCTGGAGTAAACCATGGAAAGCTGTGTAGGTATGTATATTGGCGTTTGTGGACGTATGTATATACATGTGTATGGGGGTGGGTTGGGCCATTTCTTTCGTCTGTTTCCTCGCGCTACCTCGCAAACGCGGAACACAGAGACAAAGAAAAAAAAAAAATATTTATATGTATATATATATATATATATATATATATATATATATATATATATATATATATATATATATATATATATATATATATATATATATATGTATATATATATATTAATATATATGCAAGCGGAATGCTTGCATAGTGCCACTGTACAAACGGAAAGGGGATAAGAGTTTGTGCTGAAATTACAGAGGTATAAGTTTGTTGAGTATTCCTGGTAAATTATACGGGAGGGTATTGATTGAGAGGGTGAAGGAATGTACAGAGCATCAGATTGGGGAAGAGGAGTGTGGTTTAAACAGTGGTAGAGGATGTGTGCATCAGGTGTTTGATTTGAGGAATGTATGTGAGAAATACTTAGAAAAAC
The DNA here is from genome assembly GCF_036320965.1 of Panulirus ornatus. Lineage (NCBI taxonomy): Eukaryota > Metazoa > Arthropoda > Malacostraca > Decapoda > Palinuridae > Panulirus > Panulirus ornatus. Next base: position 44,284,146 of record NC_092225.1, on the reverse strand, counting down.
AAATAGATTTGTATGTAGTATTTATGGATCTGGAGAAGGCATATGATAAAGTTGATAGAGATGCTCTGTGGAAGGTATTAAGAATATATGGTGTGGGATGCAAGTTGTTAGAAGCAGTGAAAAGTTTTTAGTCGAGGTTGTAAGGCATGTGTACATGTAGGAAGAGAGGAAAGTGATTGGTTCTCAGTGAATGTAGGTTTGCGGCAGGGGTGTGTGATGTCTCCATGGTTGTTTAATTTGTTTATGGATGCGGTTGTTAGAGAGGTGAATGCAAGAGTTTTGGAAAGAGGGGCAAGTATGAAGTCGTTGGGGATGAGAGAACTTGGGAAGTGAGACAGTTGTTGTTCGCTGATGATACAGCGCTGGTGGCTGATTCATGTGAGAAACTGCAGAAGCTGGTGACTCAGTTTGGTAAAGTGTGTGAAAGAAGAAAGTTAAGAGTAAATGTGAATAAGAGCAAGGTTATTAGGTACAGTAGGGTTGAGGGTCAAGTCAATTGGGAGGTGAGTTTGAATGGAGAAAAACTGGAGGAAGTGAAGTGTTTTAGATATCTGGTAGTGGATCTGGCATCGGATGGAACCATGGAAGCGGAAGTGGATCATAGGGTGGGGGAGGGGGCGAAAATCCTGGGAGCCTTGAAGAATGTGTGGAAGTCGAGAACATTATCTCGGAAAGCAAAAATGGGGATGTTTGAAGGAATAGTGGTTCCAACAAAGTTGTATGGTGCAAGGCGTGGGCTATGGATAGAGTTGTGCGCAGGAGGATGGATGTGCTGGAAATGAGATGTTTGAGGACAATGTGTGGTGTGATGTGGTTTGATCAAGTAAGTAACGTAAGGGTAAGAGAGATGTGTGGAAATAAAAAGAGCGTGTTTGAGAGAGCAGAAGAGGGTGTTTTGAAATGGTTTGGGCACATGGAGAGAATGAGTGAGGAAAGATTGACCAAGAGGATATATGTGTCGGAGGTGGAGGGATCGAGGAGAAGTGGGAGACCAAATTGGAGGTGGAAAGATGGAGTGAAAAAGATTTTGTGTGATCGGGGCCTGAACATGCAGGAGGGTGAAAGGATGGCAAGGAATAGAGTAAATTGGATCGATGTGGTATACCGGGATTGACGTGCTGTCAGTGGATTGAATCAGGGCATGTGAAGCGTCTGGGGTAAACCATGGAAAGCTGTGTAGGTATGTATATTTGCGTGTGTGGACGTATGTATATACATGTGTATGAGAGTGGGTTGGGCCATTTCTTTCGTCTGTTTACTTGCGCTACCTCGCAAACGCGGAACACAGCGACAAAGCAAAAAAAAAAAAAAAAAAAAAAAATATATATATATATATATGTATATATATAAATATATATATATATATATATATATATATATATATATATATATATATATATATATATATATATATATATATATATATATATATATATATATATATATATATATATATATATATATATATATATATATACATATATATATATATATATATATATATATATATATATATATATATATATATATATATATATATATATATATATATATATTATCCCTGGGGATAGGGGAGAAAGAATACTTCCCACGTATTCCCTGCGTGTCGTAGAAGGCGACTAAAGGGGAATTAGCGGGAGGCTGGAAATCTTCCCTTCTCGTTTTTTTTTTAATTTTCCAAAACAAGGAACAGAGAAGGGGGCCAGGTGAGGATATTCCCTCCAAGGCCCAGTCATCTGTTCTTAACGCTACCTCGGTAACGCGGGAAATGGCGAATAGTTTGAAAAAAAAAAAAAATATATATATATATATATATATATATATATATATATATATATATATATATATATATATATATATATATATATATATATATATATATATATATATATATATATATATATATATATATCTATATATATATATATATATATATATTTTTTTTTTTTTTTTTTTTCATACGATTCGCCATTTCCCGCATTTGCGAGGTAGCATTAAGAACAGAGGACTGGGCCTTAGAGGGAAAATCCTCACCTGGCCCCCTTCTCTGTTCCTTCTTTTGGAAAATTAAAAAAAAACGAGAGGGGAGGATTTCCAGCCACCCGCTCCCTCCCCTTTTAGTCGCCTTCTACGACACGCAGGGAATACGTGGGAAGTATTCTTTCTCCCCTATCCCCAGGGATAATACTTGTGCATATATCACTTTTTAAACCAGGTATTCCCAATCACCATTCTCTTTTCAGTAAACAAATCCACAAGGTCCTCACCCACCATTTCCATTCACAACACTGAATATGCCAGGCACACCAATTATACCCCCATCTGCCATGTTATTCACCTTTGCATTCAAATCCCTCGTTTTTAATACCCAGTCTCATGGACCAAAACTACTGACACACTAACTCAGCTGCAAGCGGAATGCTTGCATAGTGCCATTGTACAAAGGGAAAGGGGATAAGAGTGGGTGCTCAAATTACAGAGGTATAAGTTTGTTGAGTATTCCTGGTAAAGTATACGGGAGGATATTGATTGAGAGGGTGAAGGAATGTACAGAGCATCAGATTGGGGAAGAGGAGTGTGGTTTGAACAGTGGTAGAGGATGTGTGGATCAGGTGTTTGATTTTAGGAATGTATATGAGAAATACTTAGAAAAACGAATGGATTTGTATGTAGTATTTATGGATCTGGTGGAGGCATATGATAGAGTTGATAGAGATGCTCTGTGGAAGGTATTAAGAATATATGGTGTGGGATGCAAGTTGTTAGAAGCAGTGAAAAGTTTTTATCGAGGATGTAAGGCATGTGTACGTGTAGGAAGAGAGGAAAGTGATTGGTTCTCAGTGAATGTAGGTTTGCGGCAGGGGTGTGTGATGTCTCCATGGTTATTCAATTTGTTTATGGATGCGGTTGTTAGGGAGGTGATTGCAAGAGTTTTGGAAAGAGGGGAAATATGCAGTCTGTTGGTGATGAGAGAGCTTGGGAAGTGAGTCAGTTGTTGTTCGCTGATGATACAGCGCTGGTCGCTGATTCATGTGAGATACTGCAGAAGCTGGTGACTGAGTTTGGTAAAGTGTGTGAAAGAAGAAAGTTAAGAGTAAATGTAAATCAGAGCAATGCTATTAGGTACAGTAGGTTTGAGGGTCAAGTCAATTGGGAGGTGAGTTTGAATGGAGAAAAACTGGAGGAAGTAAAGTGTTTTAGATATCTGGGAGTGGATCTGGCAGCCTATGGAACCATTGAAGTGGAAGTGAATCTTAGGGTGTGGGAAGGGGGCGAAAATCCTGGCGGCCTTGAAGAATTTGTGGAAGTCGAGAACATTATCTCCGAAAGGAAAAATGGGTATGTTTGAAGGAATAGTGGTTTCAACAATGTTCCTATGGTTGCGAGGCGTGGGCTATGGATCGAGTTGTGCGCAGGAGGGTGGATGTGCTGGAAATGAGATGTTTGAGGACAATATGTGGTTCGGGGTGGGTTGATCGAGTAAGTAATGTAAGGGTAAGAGAGATGTGTGAAAATAGTTAGTTTGTGGTTGAGAGAGCAGAAGAGGTCGTTTTGAAATGGTTTGGTTACATGGAGAGAATGAGTGAGGAAAGATTGACCAAGAGGATATATGTGTCAGAGGTTGAGGGAACGAGGACACATGGGAGAGCAAATTGGAGGTGGAAAGATGGAGTGGTAAAGATTTTGAGTGATCGGGGTCTGAACATGCAGGAGGGTGAAAGTCGGGCGAGGAATTGAGTGAATTGGATCGATGTGGTATACCGGGGTCAACGTGCTGTCAGTGGATTGAATCAGGGCATATGAATTGTTTGGGGTAAACCATGTAAAGTTCTGTGGGGCCTGGATGTGGAAAGGGAGCTGTGGTTTCGGGCATTATTGCATGACAGCTAGAGACTGAGTGTGAACGAATGGGTCCTTTGTTGTCTTTTCCTAGCGCTACCTTCGGACAAATGAGGGAGGAGGGGAATGTTATTCCATGGGTGTCGAGGTGGCGATGGGAATATATAAAGGCAGAGAGTATAAATTATGTACATGTATATATATATATGTATATGTCTGTGTGTGTATATATATGTGTACATTGAGATGTATAGGTATGTATATTTGCGTGTGTGGACGTGTATGTATATACATGTGTATGGGGATGGGTTGGGCATTTCTTTCGTGTGTTTCCTTGCGCTACCTCGCAAACGAGACAGACAGCGAGAAAGCAAAATAAATAAATAAATAAATAGCACAAGGAATCAGACGAAAGAAATGGCCCAACCCAACCCCATACACATGTATATACATACGTCCACACACGCAAATATACATACCTACACAGCTTTCCATGGTTTACCCCAGACGCTTCACATGCCCTGATTCAATCCACTGACAGAACGTCAACCCCGGTATACCACATCGATCCAATTTACTCTATTCCTTGCCCTCCTTACACCCTCCTGCTTTTTCAGGCCCCGATCACACAAAATCTTTTTCACCCCATCTTTCCACCTCCAGTTTGGTCTTCCACTTCTCCTCGTTCCCTCCACCTCCCACACATATATCCTCTTGGTCAATCTTTCCTCACTCATTCTCTCCATGTGCCCAAACCATTTCAAAACAACCTCTTCTGCTCTCTCAACCACGCTCTTTTTATTTCCACACATCTCTCTTACCCTTACGTTACTTACTGGTTCAAACCACCTCACACCACACATTGTCCTCAAACATCTCATTTCCAGCACATCCATCCTCCTGCGCACAACTCTATCCATAGCCCACGCCTCGCAACCATACAACATTGTTGGAACCACTATTTCTTCAAACATACCCATTTTTGCTTTCCGAGATAATGTTCTCGACTTCCACACATTCTTCAAGGCTCACAGAATTTTCTCCCCCTCCCCCACCCTATGGTCCACTTCCGCTTCCATGGTTCCATCCGCTGCCAGATCCACTCCCAGATATCTAAAACACTTCACTTCCTCCAGTTTTTCTCCATTCAAACTCACCTCCCAATTGACTTGACCCTCAACCCTACTGTACCTAATAACCTTGATCTTATTCACATTTACTTTTAACTTTCTTCTTTCACACACTTTACCAAACTCAGTCACCAGCTTCTGCAGTTTCTCACATGAATCAGCCACCAGCGCTGTATCATCAGCGAACAACAACTGACTCACTTCCCAAGCTCTCTCATCCCCAACAGACTTCATACTTGCCCCTCTTTCCAAAACTCTTGCATATATATATATATATATAAATATATATATATATATATATATATATATATATATATATATATATATATATATATATATATATATATATATATATATATATATATATATATATATATATATATATATATATATATATATGCATATATATATACATATATATATATACATATATTTATATATATATGTATATATATATAAATATATATATATATATATATATATATATATATATATATATATATATATATATATATATATATATATATATATATATATATATATATATATATATATATATATATATACATATATATATATGCATATATATATACTAGTGGATAGGCCATTCTTCCCCTGTTTCCTGGCGCCTCCTCGGTGGCGCAGGAAACGGCGATCAAGTATAATGATTATAAATATATTGTTTTTGCACAATGATAATTCATTTTCAACTTTTAATGTAATCCCTTTTTATGTTGATTTTTTTAGGTCAACATGGGTTCTCATTGGTATCATGGAATGTTACTGGGGTGCTTCATATGTAGCGCCTTGACCGTAGTTGTTGAGGATGTAAGTCAATCAATGCACCAGGCTGGCGTTGATTCGAACGTGATGTTGGGACATATTATACAAAAACATCTCACTAGATGTCATGTGGTGCTAATCGGGTGTACACATCACTCCTCTGTCTTTTCAAGTGTCCTCAGGTTAGCCAGTTCATTGTTTCTCGTTGTCTCATATGCAATTGTCATTAAGTGAGGCATCAGTACATCAATAATGAACTCTCTCTTTGCGTATGATTTTTTGATTATAAGGTCATTCGTACACACAAATACACACACACACACACACACAAACACACACACATACACACACACACACACACACACACATATATATCTGTATATATACATATATATATATATATATATATATATATATATATATATATATATATATATATATATATATATATATATATATATATATATATATATATATATATATATATATATATATTTAATTTTCCAAAAGAAGGAACAGAGAAGGGGGCCAGGTGAGGATATTCCCTCAAAGGCCCAGTCCTCTGTCCTTAACGCTACCTCGCTATCGCGGGAAATGGCGAATAGTATAAAAAAAAAAAAATATATATATATATATATATATATATATATATATATATATATATATATATATATATATATATATATATATATATATATGTATATATCTGAAATTTGATGGAGAGAGATGGGTGATTATTGGTGCATATGCACTTGGGCATGAGAAGAAAGATCATGAGAGGCAAGTGTTTTCAGAGCAGCTGAATGAGTGTGGTAGTGTTTTTGATGCGCAAGACTGGGTTATAATGATGGGTGATTTAAATGCAAAGGTGAGTAATGTGGCAGTTGAGGGAATAATTGGTATACATTGGGTGTTCAGTGTTGTAAATGGAATTGGTGAAGAGCTTGTATATTCATATGCTGCCAGATCCACTACAAGATATCTAAAACACTTTACTTCCTCCAGTTTTTCTCCATTCAAACTTACCTCCCAATTGACTTGACCCTCCTACCCTACTGTACCTAATAACCTTGCTCTTATTCACATTTACTCTTAACTTTCTTCCTTCTCACACTTTACCAAACTCAGTCACCAGCTTCTGCAGTTTCTCACATGAATCAGCCACCAGCGCTGTATCATCAGCGAACAACAACTGACTCACTTCCCAAGCTCACTCATCCACAACAGACTGCATACTTGCCCCTCTTTCCAAAACTCTTGCTTTCACCTCCCTAACAACCCCATCCATAAACAAATTAAACAACCATGGAGACATCACACACCCCTGCCGCAAACCTACATTCACTGAGAACCAATCACTTTCCTCTCTTCCTACACGTACACATGCCTTACATCCTCGATAAAAACTTTTCACTGCTTCTAACAACTTGCCTCCCACACCATATATTCTTAAAACCTTCCACAGAGCATCTCTATCAACTCTATCATATGCCTTCTCCAGATCCATAAATGCTGCATACAAATCTATTTGTTTTTCTCAGTATTTCTCACATACATTCTTCAAAGCAAACACCTGATCCACACATCCTCTACCACTTCTGAAACCACCTTGCTCTTCCCCAATCTGATGCTCTCTACACGCCTTCACCCTCTCAATTAATACCCTCCCATATAATTTACCAGAAATACTTAACAAACTTATGCCTTTGTAATTTGAGCACTTACTCTTATCCACTTTGCCTTTGTACAATGGCACTATGCAAGCATTCCGCCAATCCTCAGGCACCTCACTATGAATCATACATACATCAAATAACCTTACCAACCATTCAACAATACAGTCACCCCCTTCTTTAATAAACTCCACTGCAATACCATCCAAACCTGCTGCTTTGCCGGCTTTCATCTTCCGGAAAGCTTTTATTAAATCTTCTCTATTTACCAAACCATTTTCCCTAACCCTCTCGCTTTGCACACCACCTCGACCAAAACACCCTATATCTACCACTCTATCATCAAACACATTTAACAAACCTTCAAAATACTCACTCCATCTCCTTCTCACATCACCACTACTTGTTATCACCTCCCCATTAGCCCCCTTAAGTGAAGTTCCCATTTGCTCCCTTGTCTTACGCACTTTATTTACATCCTTCCAAAACATCTTTTTATTCTTCCAGAAATTTAATGATACTCCCTCACCCCAACTCTCATTTGCCCTGTTTTTCACCTCTTGCACCTCTCTCTTGACCTCCTGCCTCTTTCTTTTATATCTCTCCCACTCATTTGCTTTTTTTCCCTGCAAAAATTGTTCAAATGCCTCTCTTTTCTCTTTCACTAATAATCTTAATTCTTCATCTCACCACTCACTACCTTTTCTAATCAACCCACCTCCCACGCCTCTCATGCCACAAGCATCTTTAACGCAAGCCATCACTGCTTCCCTAAATACATCCCATTCCTACCCCACTCCCCTTACCTCCTTTGTTCTCACCTTTTTCCATTCTGTACTCAGTCTCTCCTGGTACTTTCTCACACAAGTCTCCTTCCCAAGCTCAATTACTCTCACCACTCTCTTCATCCCAACATTCTCTCTTCTTTTCTGAAACCCCCCACAAATCTTCACCTTCGCCTCCACAAGATAATGATCAGACATCCCTTCAGTTGCACCTCTCAGCACATTAACATCCAAAAGTCTCTCTTTCGTGCGTCTATCAATTAACACGTAATCCAATAACGCTCTCTGGCCATCTCTCCTACTTACATACGTATACTTATCTATATCTTGCTTTCTAAACCAGATATTCAAAATCACCAGTCCTTTTTCAGCACGTAAATCTACAAGCTCTTCACCATTTCCATCTACAACACTGAACACTCCATGTATACCAATTATTCCCTTAACTGCCATATTACTCACATTTGCATTTAAATCACCCATCACTATAACCCGGTATTGTGCGTCAAAACCACTAACACATTCAGCTGCTCCGAAAATACTTGCCTCTCAGGATCTTTCTTCTCATGCCCAAGTGCATATGCACCAATAATCACCCATCTCTCTCAATCAACTTTCAGCTTTACCCATATCAATCTAGAATTTTCTTTCTTACACTCTATCACATTCTCGCACAACTCCTGATTCTGGAGTAGTGCTACTCCTTCCCTTGCTCTTGTCCTCTCACTAACCCCTGAACTTACTCCCAAGACATTCCCAAACCACTCTTCCCCTTTACTCTTTAGCTTAGTTTCACTCAGAGCCAAAACATCCAGGTTCCTTTCCTCAACCATACTACCTATCTCTCTTTTTTTTCTCATCTTGATTACATCCACACACATTTAGACACCCCAATCTTATATATATATATATATATATATATATATATATATATATATATATATATATATATATATATATATATATATATATATATATATATATGTATACATATATATATATATATGTATATATATATATATATATATATATATATATATATATATATATATATATATATATATATATATATATATATATATATATATATATATATATATATATACACACATATATATATATATATATATATATATATATATATATATATATATATATATATATATATATATATATATATATATATATATATATATACACACATATATATATATATATATATATATATATATATATATATATATATATATATATATATATATATATATATATATATATATATATATATATATATATGTATTTTAGGGAGAATAAAAAGATGTTCTGGAAGGAGGTAAATAAAGTGCGTAAGACAAGGGAGCAAATGGGAACTTCAGTGAAGGGCGCGAATGGGGAGGTGATAACAAGTAGTGGTGATGTGAGAAGGAGATGGAGTGAGTATTTTTAAGGTTTGTTGAATGTGTTTGATGATAGAGTGGCAGATATAGGGTGTTTTGGTCGAGGTGGTGTGCAAAGTGAGAGGGTTAGGGAAAATGATTTGGTAAACAGAGAAGAGGTAGTGAAAGCTTTGCGGAAGATGAAAGCCGGCAAAGCAGCAGGTTTGGATGGTATTGCAGTGGAATTTATTAAAAAAGGGGATGACTGTATTGTTGACTGGTTGGTAAGGTTATTTAATGTATGTATGACTCATGGTGAGGTGCCTGAGGATTGGCGGAATGCGTGCATAGTGCCATTGTACAAAGGCAAAGGGGATAAGAGTGAATGCTCAAATTACAGAGGTATAAGTTTGTTGAGTATTCCTGGTAAATTATATAGGAGGGTATTGATTGAGAGGGTGAAGGCATGTACAGAGCATCAGATTGGGGAAGAGCAGTGTAGTTTCAGAAGTGGTAGAGGATGTGTGGATCAGGTGTTTGCTTTGAAGAATGTATGTGAGAAATACTTAGAAAAGCAAATGGATTTGTATGTAGCATTTATGGATCTGGAGAAGGCATATGATAGAGTTGATAGAGATGCTCTGTGGAAGGTATTAAGAATATATGGTGTGGGAGGAAAGTTGTTAGAAGCAGTGAAAAGTTTTTATCGAGGTTGTAAGGCATGTGTACGTGTAGGAAGAGAGGAAAGTGATTGGTTCTCAGTGAATGTAGGTTTGCGGCAGGGGTGTGTGATGTCTCCATGGTTGTTTAATTTGTTTATGGATGGGGTTGTTAGGGAGGTAAATGCAAGAGTTTTGGAAAGAGGGGCAAGTATGAAGTCTGTTGGGGATGAGAGAGCTTCGGAAGTGAGTCAGTTGTTGTTCGCTGATGATACAGCGCTGGTGGCTGATTCATGTGAGAAACTGCAGAAGCTGGTGACTGAGTTTGGTAAAGTGTGTGGAAGAAGATAGTTAAGAGTAAATGTGAATAAGAGTTGAGGGTTGAGGGTCAAGTCAATTGGGAGGTGAGTTTGAATGGAGAAAAACTGGAGGAAGTGAAGTGTTTTAGATATCTGGGAGTGGATATGGCAGCGGATGGAACCATGGAAGCGGAAGTGGATCATAGGGTGGGGGAGGGGGCGAAAATTCTGGGGGCCTTGAAGAATGTGTGGAAGTCGAGAACATTATCTCGGAAAGCAAAAATGGGTATGTTTGAAGGAATAGTGGTTCCAACAATGTTGTATGGTTGCGAGGCGTGGGCTATGGATAGAGTTGTTCGCAGGAGGATGGATGTGCTGGAAATGAGATGTTTGAGGACAATGTGTGGTGTGAGGTGGTTTGATCGAGTGAGTAACGTAAGGGTAAGAGAGATGTGTGGAAATAAAAAGAGTGTGGTTGAGAGAGCAGAAGAGGGTGTTTTGAAGTGGTTTGGGCACATGGAGAGGATGAGTGAGGAAAGATTGACCAAGAGGATATATGTGTCGGAGTTGGAGGGAGCAAGGAGAAGAGGGAGACCAAATTTTGAGGTGGAAAGATGGAGTGAAAAAGATTTTGTGTGATCGGGGCCTGAACATGCAGGAGGGTGAAAGGAGGGCAAGGAATAGAGTGAATTGGAGCGATGTGGTATACCGGGGTTGACGTGCTGTCAGTGGATTGAATCAAGGCATGTGAAGCGTCTGGGGTAAACCATGGAAAGCTGTGGAGGTATGTATATTTGCGTGTGTGGACGTATGTATATACATGTGTATGGGGGGGGGGGGGGTGGGGCCATTTCTTTCGTCTGTTTCCTTGCGCTACCTCGCAAACGCGGGAGACAGCGACAAAGTATAAAAAAAAAAAAAAAAATATATATATATATATATATATATATATATATATATATATATATATATATATATATATATATATATATATATATATATATATATATGTGTGTATTCCCTGGGGATAGGGGAGAAAGAATACTTCCCACGTATTCCCTGCGTGTCGTAGAAGGCGACTAAAAGGGAAGGGAGGGGGGGGCTGGAAATCCTCCCCTCTCGTTTTTTTTTTTTTTTTTTTAATTTTCCAAAAGAAGCAACAGAGAAGAGGGCCAGGTGAGGATACTCCCTCAAAGGCCCAGTCCTCTGTTCTTAACGCTAACTCGCTATCGCGGGAAATGGCGAATAATATGAAAAAAAAAAAAAAAATATATATATATATATATATATATATATATATATATATATATATATATATATATATATATATCATAGACATTCAAGAAGAAACATTCAAAGCGCTCTATCCATCTACCTTTCACTTCATCGCTTCCTGTTATTACCTCACTTTCCTCATATTGATCGGTGTTCCCATTTGCTTTCTTGTTTTATGCACTTTATATACCTCCTTCTAAAACTTCATTTATTTTTCCTAAAACCTAATGATACTTTCTCACCCCAACTCTCATCTGCCCTCTTTTTCATCTGTTGCACCTTTTTCTTGACCTCCTTTCGCTTTTTTTTTTACATCTCTTAGTTATTTGGACTACTTTACTGCAAAAATCGTCCAAATGCCTCTCTCTTCTCTTTCACTAACAATCTTGCTTCTTCAACCCACTACTCACTACCCTTTGCCTGACTCCTACCTTTCTCATGCCACAAGTATGTTTTGCGCAAGCCATCACTTCTTCCCTAGTTGCATCCTATTCGTCCCCTACTCCCCTTATGTTATTTTCTTTCACCTTTTATCATTCAGCATTTAATCTCTCCTGGTACTTCCTCACACAAATCTCCCTTCATACCTCCCTTCATGTCACTTCTCTCTTCTCCCCAACATTGTCTCCTCTTTTCTGAAAACTTCTACAAATCTTCACCTTCGCCTCCATAAGACAGTGATCAGATATCCCTCCAGCTGCCACTCTCAGATTATTTACATCCAAAAGTCTCTCCTACTCATATATGTATGTCTATGTATATCCCTCTTCATAAACCATGTATTCCAAATTAGCAGTTCTTTTTCATCACACACATCCACAAGTTCTTCACCATTTCCACTTACAACACTGAACACCAAATGTATACTGATTATACCCTCTATAGATAGGGTTGTGCGGAGGAGGGTGGATGTGTTGGAAATAATATATTTGAGGACAATATATGGTGTGAGGTGATTTGTTCGAGCAAGTAATAATAGGGTAAGAGAGATGTTTGGTAATTGAAAGAGTGTGGTTGAGAGAGCAGAAGAGGGAGTGTCGAAATGGTTTAGACTCATGGAAAGAATGGGTGAGGAAAATGTGAGAAACAGGATATATGTCTAAAGGATGGAGGGAACAAGGAGAAGCAGGGAACCAAACTGGATGTGGAGGGATGGAGTCAAAAATTTTTTAAGCGATCGGGGCCTAAATATACAATAGGGTGAAAGGTGAGTAAGGAATAGACTGAATTGGATCGATGTTGTATACCGGGGTAGAAGTGCTGTCAATGGGTTCAACCACGGCATGTGAATTATCAAGGGTAAATCATGGAAAGGAATGTGAGGCCTGGATTTGGAAAGGGACCTGTCATCTGCGTTAGCGAGGTAGCGCAAGGGAAAAGACAAAAGAATGGCCCAACCCACCTACATGAACATGTATATACATACACGTCCACAAACGCACATGTACATACTTATACATTTCAACATATGCATTTATATATACATACAGAGACATATACATATATATACACTTACATAATTCATACTTGCTGCCTTTACTCATTTCCG
>NC_092225.1:44223277-44268277 GCF_036320965.1 Panulirus ornatus | reverse complement strand
TCTAGCATACATGCATCTATCATGCATGCGTCTAGCATACTTGCCTCTAGCATACATGCATCTAACATACATGCGTCTAGCATACATGCCTCTAGCATACTGCGTCTAGCATACATGCCTCTAGCATACATGCGTCTAGCATACATGCATCTATCATACATACGTCTAGCATACTTGCCTCTAGCATACATGCATCTATCATGCATGCGTCTAGCATACATGCCTGTAGCATACATGCATCTATCATGCCATTGCGTCTAGCATACTTGCCTCTAGCATACATGGCATCTATCATGGCATGCGTCTAGCCATCTGTAGCATCTTGCCTCTAGCATACATGCGTCTAGCATACATGCATCTATCATACATGCGTCTAGCATACATGCCTCTAGCATACATGCGTCTAGCATACATGCATCTATCATACATGCGTCTAGCATACATGCATCTATCATGCATGCGTCTAGCATACTTGCATCTATCATGCATGCGTCCTAGCATACATGCCTGTAGCATACATGCATCTATCATACATGCGTCTAGCATACATGCCTCTAGCATACATGCCTCTAGCATACATGCATCTATCATACATGCGTCTAGCATACTTGCCTCTAGCATACATGCATCTATCATGCATGCGTCTAGCATACATGCCTGTAGCATACATGCATCTATCATGCATGCGTCTAGCATACTTGCCTCTAGCATACATGCATCTATCATGCATGCGTCTAGCATACATGCCTGTAGCATACATGCATCTATCATGCATGCGTCTAGCATACATGCCTGTAGCATACATGCATCTATCATACATGCGTCTAGCATACTTGCCTCTAGCATACATGCATCTATCATACATGCGTCTAGCATACTTGCCTCTAGCATACATGCATCTATCATACATGCGTCTAGCATACTTGCCTCTAGCATACATGCATCTATCATACATGCGTCTAGCATACATGCCTCTATCATACATGCGTCTAGCATACATGCCTCTAGCATACATGCGTCTAGCATACATGCGTCTAGCATACTTGCCTCTAGCATACATGCATCTATCATACATGCGTCTAGCATACTTGCCTCTAGCATACATGCATCTATCATGCATGCGTCTAGCATACATCCTCTAGCATACATGCGCCTAGCATACATGCATCTATCATACATGCGTCTAGCATACATGCCTGTAGCATACATGCATCTATCATACATGCGTCTAGCATACATGCCTCTAGCATACTTGCCTCTAGCATACATGCGTCTAGCATACATGCCTCTAGCATACATGCATCTATCATACATGCGTCTAGCATACATGCCTCTAGCATACATGCGTCTAGCATACATGCATCTATCATACATGCGTCTAGCATACATGCATCTATCATACATGCGTCTAGCATACATGCCTCTAGCATACATGCGTCTAGCATACATGCATCTATCATGCATGCGTCTAGCATACTTGCCTCTAGCATACATGCATCTATCATACATGCGTCTAGCATACATGCCTCTAGCATACATGCATCTATCATACATGCGTCTAGCATACTTGCCTCTAGCATACATGCGCCTAGCATACATGCATCTATCATACATGCGTCTAGCATACTTGCCTCTAGCATACATGCGTCTAGCATACTTGCCTCTAGGCATACATGCATCTATCATGCATGGCGTCTAGCATACATGCATCTATCATGCATGCGTCCTAGCATACATGCCTCTAGCATACATGCGCCTAGCATACATGCATCTATCATGCATGCGTCTAGCATACTTGCCTCTAGCATACATGCATCTATCATGCATGCGTCTAGCATACATGCCTGTAGCATACATGCATCTATCATGCATGCGTCTAGCATACTTGCCTCTAGCATACATGCGTCTAGCATACATGCCTGTAGCATACATGCATCTAACATACATGCGTCTAGCATACATGCATCTATCATGCATGCGTCTAGCATACATGCATCTATCATACATGCGTCTAGCATACATGCGTCTAGCATACATGCGTCTAGCATACATGCGTCTAGCATACATGCGTCTAGCATACATGCGTCTAGCATACATGCCTCTAGCATACATGCGTCTAGCATACATGCGTCTAGCATACATGCATCTATCATACATGCGTCTAGCATACATGCGTCTAGCATACTTGCCTCTAGCATACATGCATCTATCATGCATGCGTCTAGCATACATGCATCTATCATGCATGCGTCTAGCATACATGCCTGTAGCATACATGCATCTATCATACATGCGTCTAGCATACATGCCTCTAGCATACATGCATCTATCATGCATGCGTCTAGCATACATGCGTCTAGCATACATGCCTGTAGCATACATGCATCTATCATGCATGCGTCTAGCATACTTGCCTCTAGCATACATGCGTCTAGCATACTTGCCTCTAGCATACATGCATCTAACATACATGCGTCTAGCATACATGCCTGTAGCATACATGCATCTAACATACATGCGTCTAGCATACATGCGTCTAGCATACTTGCCTCTAGCATACATGCGTCTAGCATACATGCCTCTAGCATACATGCGTCTAGCATACATGCGTCTAGCATACATGCGCCTAGCATACATGCATCTATCATACATGCGTCTAGCATACATGCCTGTAGCATACATGCATCTATCATGCATGCGTCTAGCATACATGCGTCTAGCATACTTGCCTCTAGCATACATGCGTCTAGCATACATGCGTCTAGCATACATGCGTCTAGCATACATGCGCCTAGCATACATGCATCTATCATACATGCGTCTAGCATACATGCATCTAACATACATGCGTCTAGCATACATGCGTCTAGCATACATGCATCTATCATGCATGGCGTCTAGCATACATGCATCTAACATACATGCGTCTAGCATACATGCGTCTAGCATACATGCGTCTAGCATACATGCGTCTAGCATACATGCATCTATCATACATGCGTCTAGCATACATGCATCTATCATGCATGCGTCTAGCATACATGCCTGTAGCATACATGCATCTATCATGCATGCGTCTAGCATACATGCCTCTAGCATACATGCATCTATCATGCATGGCGTCTAGCATACATGCATCTATCATACATGCGTCTAGCATACATGCATCTAACATGCACCCCTGCCGCAAATCGACATTTACTAAAACAATCACTTCCCTCTCTTTCTGCTCTTAGAGATGACTCACATCCTCGATAAAAACTTTTCACTAGTCCTAGCAACTTACCTCCCACACCATATACTCTTAAAACCTTCCACAGAGCATCTCTATCAACTCTATCATATGCCTTTTCCAGATCCATAAATGCTGTCTACAAATCCATTTCATTTTCTAGATATTTCTCATATACATTCTTCAAAGCAAACACTTCATCCACCCATCCTCTACCATTTCTGAAACCACAATTCTCTTCCCCAATCTAATACTCTCTACATGACATCACAATCTCAATCAATACTCATACTTTCACATGTAATTTCCCAGGAATACTCAGCAAACTTATAAGTGTGGGGAGAAAGAATACCTCCCATGCATTCCTCACGTGTCGTAGAAGGCGACTAAAGAGGACAGGAGCGGGGGGCCAGAAACCCTCCCATCCTTGTATTTTAACCTTCTAAAAGAGGAAACAGAAGATAGAGTCAAGCGGGGAGTGCTCATCCTCCTTGAAGGCTCAGACTGGGGTGCCTAAATGTGTGTGGATGTAACCAAGATGAGAAAAAAGGAGAGATAGGTCGTATGTTTGAGGATAGGAACCGGGATGTTTTGGCTCTGAGTGAAACGAAGCTCAAGGGTAATGTGGAAGAGTGGTTTGGGAATGTCTTGGGAGTAAAGTCAGGGGTTAGTGAGAGGACAAGAGCAAGGGAAGGAGTAGCACTACTCCTGAAACAGGAACGGTGGGAATATGTGATAGAGTGTTAGAAAGTATACTCTAGATTGATATGGATAAAACTGAAAGTTGATGGAGAGAGATGGGTGATTATTGGTGCATAAGCACCTGGGCAGGAAGAAAGATCATGAGAGGCAAGTGTTTTGGGAGCAGCTGAGTGAGTGTGTCTGAGGTTTTCATGCACAAGACCGGGTTATAGTGATGTGTGATTTCAATGCAAGGGTGAGTAATGTGGCATTTGAGGGAATAATTGATGTACATGGGGTGTTCAGTGTTGTAAATGGAAATGGTGAGGAGCTTGTAGATTTATGTGCTGAAAAAGGACTGGTGATTAGGAATTCCTGGTTTAAAAAGAGATATACATAAGTATATATATTCAATTGGGAGACATGGCCAGAGAGCGTTATTGGATTACGTGTTAATAGATAGGCGCGCGAAATAGAGACTTTTGGATGTTAATGTGCTTAAAGGTGTACCTGGAAGGGATGTCTGATCATTATCTTATGGAGGCGAAGGTGAAGATTTTTAGAGGTTTTCAGAAAAGAAGACATGTTGGTGTGAAGAGAATGGAGAGACTAAGTGAGCTTAGGAAGGAGACGTGTGCGAGGAAATACAAGTAGAAACTGAGTACAGAATGGAAAAAATGTGAGAACAAAGGAAGTAAGGGGAGTCGGGGAGGACTTCGATGTATTTAGGGAAGCAGTGATGGCTTGCACAAAAGATGATTGTGGCATGAGAAGCGTGGAAGGCAGGCAGATTAGAAAGGGTAGTGAGTGGTAGGGTGAAGAAGTAATATTATTAGTGAAAGAGAAGAGAGAGGCATTTGGACGATTTTTACAGCGAAAAAAATAAAATGACTGGAAGTTGTATAAAAGAAAGTGGCAGGAGGTCAAAAGAAAGGTGCAAGAGGTGAAAAAGAGGGCAAATGAGAGTTGGGGTGAGAGAGTATCATTAAATTTTAGGAAGAATATAAAGATATTTTGGAAGGAGGTAAATAAAGTGCGTAAAACAAGGGAACAAATGGGATCATCAGTAAAGGGAGCTAATGGGGAGGTGATAATAAGTAGTGGTGATGTGAGAAGGAGATGCAGTGAGTATTTTGAAGGTTTGTTGAATGTATTTCATGATAGAGTGGCAGATATTGGATGTTTTTGTCGATTTGTTGTGCAAAGTGAGAGGGTTAGGGAGAATGATTTGGTAAACAGAGAAGAGGTAGTAAAAGCTTTGCGGAAGATGAAAGCCGGCAAGGCAGCGGGTTTTGATGGCATTGCAGTGGAATTTATTAAAAAAGTGGGTGACTGCATTCTTGACTGGTTGGTAAGGCTATTTAATATATGTATGACTCATGGTGAGGTGTCTGAGGATTGGCGGTATGCTTGCTGTACAAAAGCAAAGGGTATAAAAGTGAGTGCTCAAATCACAGAGGTATAAGTTTGTTGAGTATTCCTGGGAAATCATATGGGAGCGTATTGATTGAGAAGGTGAAGGCATGTTCAGAGGATCAGATTGAGAAAGAGCAGTGTGGTTCAGAAGAGGTAGAGGATGTGTGGATTAGGTGTTTGCTTTGAAGAATGTACGTGAGAAATACTTAAAAAAGCAATGGATTTGTACGTAGCATTTTTGGGTCTGGAGAAGGCGTATGATAGAGTTGATAGAGATGCTCTGTGGAAGGTATAAAGAATATTTGGTATGGGACGCAAGTTGTTAGAAGCAGTGAAAAGTTTTTATCTAGGATGTAAGGCATGTGTTCAAGTAGGAACAGAGGAGACTGATTGGTTTTGAGTGAATGTTGGTTTGCGGCAGGGGTGCGTGATGTCTCCATGGTTGTTTATTTTGTTTATGGATGAGGATGTTAGGGAGTTTTGGAAATAGGGGCAAGTATGCAGTCTGTTGTGGATGAAAGAGCTTGGGAAGTGAGTCAGTTGTTGGTCACTGATGATAAAACGCTGGTGGCTGACTCGTGTGAGAAACAGCAGAAGCTGGTGACTGAGTTTGGTAAAGCCTGTGAAAGAAGAAAGCTGAGAGTAAATGTGAATAAGAGCAAGGTTATCAGGTAAAGTAGGGTTGAGGGAGAAGTCAATTGGGAGGTAAGTTTAGTTAGAGAAAAACTGGAGGAAATGAAGTGTTTTAGATATCTGGGAATTGATTTGGCAGCGGATGGAACAATGGAAGCGGAAGTGAGTCATAGGGTGGGGGAGTGGCGTCAGTTCTGGGAGCTTTGAAGAATGTGTGGAAGTCAAGAACGTTATCTTGGAAAGGAAAAAATGGGTATGTTTGAATGAATAGTGGTTCCAATAATGATATAAGTTTGTGAGGCGTGGGCTATAGATAGAGCCGTACGGAGGATGGCGTATATGCTGAAAATGAGATGTTCGAGGACAATATGTGGTGTGAGGTGGTTTGATCGAGGAAGTAATGCATGGGTAAGAGAGGTGTGTTGTAATACAGAGAGTGTGGTTGAGAGAGCAGATGAGGGTGTTTTGAAAAGGTTTGGTCACATGGAGAGAATGAGTGAGGAAAGATTTACAAAGAAGATATATTTGTCAGAGGTAGGGGGAACGAAGAAAAGTGGGAGACCAAATTGAAGGAAGAAAGATGGAGTGAAAAATATTCTTAGTGATCGGGGCCTGAACATGCAAGAGGGTGACAGGCATTCAAGGATTAGAGTAAATTGGAACGATGTAGTATACCGCGGTCGACGTGCTCTCAATGGATTGAACCAGGGCATATGAACGGTCTGGGGTAAACCATGGAAAATTCTGTGAGGCCTGGATAAGGAAAGGGAATTGTGCTTTCGGTGCATTACACATGACAGCTAGAGACTGACTGTGAGCGAATGTGGCCTTTGTTATCTTTTCCTAACGCTATCTCGCGCATATGCGGAGGGATGGGGTAGTCATTTCATGTGTGGTAGGGTGGTGACGGGAATCAACAAAGGCAGACATTATGAACATTGTACATGTGTATATATGTATATGTCTGTCTCTGTGTATATATATGCATACGTTGAGAGGTATAGGTATGTATATGTGCGTGTGTGGACTTGTATATATATTCATGTGTATGTGGGTGGGTATGGCCATTCTTTCGTCTACATATATATATGAATATATATATATATATATATATATATATATATATATATATATATATATATATATATATATATATATATATATATATATATATATATGTATATTTTTTTTTTTTGCTTTGTCGCTGTCTCCCGCGTTTGCAAGGTAGCGCAAGGAAAAATACGAAAGAAATGGCCCAACCCACCCCCATACACATGTATATACATACGTCCACACACGCAAACATACATACCTACACAGCTTTCCATGGTTTACCCAAGACGCTTCACATGCCCTGATTCAATCCACTGACAGCACGTCAACCCCGGTATACCACATCGATCCAATTCACTCTATTCCTTGCCCTCCTTTCACCCTCCTGCATGTTCAGGCCCCGATCACACAAAATCTTTTTCACTACATCTTTCCACCTCAAATTTGGTCTCCTACTTCTCCTCGTTCCCTCCACCTCCCACACATATATCCTCTTGGTCAATCTTTCCTCACTCATTCTCTCCATGTGCCCAAAACCATTTCAAAACACCCTCTTATGCTCTCTCAACCACGCTCTTTTTATTTCCACACATCTCTCTTACAATTACGTTACTTACTCGATCAAACCACCTCACACCACACATTGTCCTCAAATATCTCATTTCCAGCATATCCATCCTCCTGCGCACAACTCTATCCATAGCCAACGCCTCGCAACCATACAACATTGTTGGAACCACTATTCCTTCAAACATACCCATTTTTGCTTTCCGAGATAATGTTCTCGACTTCCACACATTCTTCTAGGCTCCCAGGATTTTCGCCCCCTCACCCACCCTATGATCCACTTCCGCTCCCATGGTTCTATCCGCTGCCAGATCCACTCCCAGATATCTAAAACACTTTACGTCCTCCAGTTTTTCTCCATTCAAACTTACCTCCCAGTTGACTTGACCCTCAACCCTACTGTACCTAATAACCTTGCTCTTAATCACATTTACTCTAAACTTTCTTCTTTCACAAACTTTACCAAACTCAGTCACTAGCTTCTGCAGTTTCTCACATGAATCCGCCACCAGCACTGTATCATCAGCGAACAACAGCTGACTCACTTGCCAAGCTCTCTCATCCCCAACAGACTTCATACTTGCCCCTCTTTCCAAAACTCTTGCATTCACCTCCCTAACAACCCATCCATAAACAAATTAAACAACCATGGAGACATCACACACCCCTGCCGCAAACCTACATTCACTGAGAACCAATCAGTTTCCTCTTTTCCTACACGTACACATGCCTTACATCCTCGATAAAAACTTTTCACTGCTTCTAACAACTTGCCTCCCACACCATATATTCTTAATACCTTCCACAGAGAATCTCTATCAACTCTATCATATGCCTTCTCCAGATCCATATATGCTACATACAAATCCATTTGCTTTTCTAAGTATTTCTCACATACATTTTTCAAAGCAAACACCTGATCCACACATCCTCTACCACTTCTGAAACCACACTGCTCTTCCCAATTTGATGCTCTGTACATGCCTTCACCCTCTCAATCAATACCCTCCCATATAATTTACCGGGAATACTCAACAAACTTATACCTCTGTAATTTGAGCACTCACTCTTATCCCCTTTGTCTTTGTACAATGGCACTATGCACGCATTCCGCCAATCCTCAGGCACCTCACCATGAGTCATACATACATGAAATAACCTTACCAACCAGTCAATAATACAGTCCCCCCTTTTTTAATAAATTACAATGCAATAACATCCAAACCTGCTGTTTGCCGGCTTTCATCTTCCGCAAAGCTTTTACTACCTCTTCTCTGTTTACCAAATCATTTACCCTAACCCTCTCACTTTGCACACCACCTCGAACAAAACACCCTATATCTGCCACTCTATCATTAAACACATTCAACAAACTTTCAAAATACTCACTCCATCTCCTTCTCACATCACCACTACTTGTTATCACCTCCCCAATAGCGCCCTTCACTGAAGTTCCCATTTGTTCCCTTGTCTTGCGCACTTTATTTACCTCCTTCCAAAACATCTTTTTATTCTCCCTAAAATTTAATGATACTCTCTCACCACAACTCTCATTTGCCCTCTTTTTCACCTCTTGCACCTTTCTCTTGACCTCCTGTCTCTTTCTTTTAAACATCTCCCACTCAATTGCATTTTTTCCCTGCAAAAATCGTCCAAATGCCTATCTCTTCTCTTCCACTAATAATCTTCCACTAATACTCTTACTTCTTCATCCCACCACTCACTACCCTTTCTAATCAACCCACCTCCCACTCTTCTCATGCCACAAGCATCTTTTGCGCAATCCATCACTGATTCCCTAAATACATCCCATTCCTCCCCCACTCCCCTTACTTCCATTGTTCTCACCTTTTTCCATTCTGTACTCAGTCTCTCCTGGTACTTCATCACACAAGTCTCCTTCCCAAGCTCACTTACTCTCACCACCCTCTTCACCCCAACATTCACTCTTCTTTTCTGAAAACCGATACAAATCTTCACCTTAGCCTCCACAAGATAATGATTAGACATCCCTCCAGTTACACCTCTCAGCACAATAACATCCAAAAGTCTCTCTTTCTCGCGCCATGCCAATTATCACGTAATCCAATAACGCTCTCTGGCCATCTCTTCTACTTACATAATAATAATAAATAAATAAAAAAATAAATATATATATATATATATATATATATATATATATATATATATATATATATATATATATATATATATATATATATATATATATTTATTTATTTATCTATTATTATTATTTTGCTTTGTCGCTGTCTCCCGCGTTTGCGAGTTAGCGCAATGAAACAGACGAAAGAAATGGCACAACCCACCCATACACATGTATATACATACTCGTCCACACACGCAAATATACATACCTATGCATCTCAATGTACACATATATATACACAAACAGACATAAGCATATATACATTTGTACATAATTCATACTATCTGCCTTTATTTATTCCCATTGCCACCTCGCCAAACATGGAATAACATCCCCCTCCCCCCTCATGTGTGCGAGGTAGCACTAGGAAGAGACAACAAAGGCTCCATTCGTTCACACTCAGTCTCTATCTGTCATGCAATAATGCCCGAAACCACAGCTCCCTTTCCACATCTAGGCCCCACAAAACTTTCCATGGTTTACCCCAGACGCTTCACATGCCCTGATTCAATCCACTGACAGCACGTCAACCCCGGTATACCACATCGATCCAATTCACTCTATTCCTTGTCCCTCCTTTCACCCTCCTGCATGTTCAGGCCCCGATCATACAAAATCTTTTTCACTCCATCTTTCCACCCCCAATTTGGTCTCCCACTTCTCCTCGTTCCCTCCACCTCCGACACATGTATCCTCTTGATCAATCTTTCCTCACTCATTCTCTCCATGTGCCCAAACCATTTCAAAACACCCTCTTCTGTTCTCTCAACCAAGTTCTTTTTATTTCCACACATCTCTCTATCCCTTACGTTACTTACTCGATCAAACCACCTCACACCACACATTGTCCTCAAACATCTCATTTCTAGCACATCCATCCTCCTGCGCACAACTGTATCCATAGCCCACGCCTCGCAACCATACAACATTGTTGGAACCACTATTCCTTCAAACATACCCATTTTTGCTTTCCGAGATAATGCTCTCGACTTCCACACATTCTTCAAGGCTCCCAGGATTTTCGCCCCCTCCCCCACCCTATGATCCACTTCCGCTTCCATGGTTACATCCGCTGTCAGATCCAATCCCAGATATCTAAAGCACTTTACTTCCTCCAGTTTTTCTCCATTCAAACTTACCTCCCAATTGACTTGACCCTCAACCCTACTGTACCTAATAACCTTGTTCTTATTCACATTTACAATTAACTTTCTTCTTTCACACACTTTACCAAACTCAGTCACCAGCTTCTGCAGTTTCTCACATGAATCAGCAACCAACGCTGTATCATCAGCGAACAACAACTGACTCACTTCCGAAGCTCTATCATCCACAACAGACTTCATACTTGCCCCTCTTTCCAAAACTCTTGCATTCACATCCCTAACAACCCCATCCATAAACAAATTAAACAAACATGGAGACATCACACACCCCTGCCGCAAACCTACACTCACTGAGAACCAATCACTTTCCTCTCTTCCTACACGTACACATACCTTACATCCTCGATAAAAACTTTTCACTGCTTCTAACAACTTGCCTCCCACACCATATATTCTTAATACCTTCTACAGAGCATCTCTATCAACTCTATCATATGCCTTCCCCAGATCCATATATGCTACATACAAGTCCATTTGCTTTTCTAAGTATTTCTCACATACATTCTTCAAAGCAAACACCTGATCCAAACATCCTCTACCGCTTCTGAAACTACACTGCTCTTCCCCAATCTGATGCTCTGTACATGCCTTCACCCTCTCAATCAATACCCTCCCATATAATTTACCAGGAATACTCAACAAACGTATACCTCTGTAATTTGAGCACTCACTCTTATCCCCTTTGCCTTTGTACAATGGCACTATGCACGCATTCCGCCAATCCTCAGGCACCTCACCATGAGTCATACATACATTAAATAACCTTACCAACAAGTCAATAATACAGTCACCCCCTTTTTTAATTAATTCCACTGCAATACCATTCAAACCTGCTTCCTTGCCGGCTTTCATCTTCCGTAAAGCTTTTACTACCTCTTCTCTGTTTACCAAATCATTTTCCCTAACCCTCTCACTTTGCACACCACCTCGAACAAAACACCCTGTATCTGCCACTCTATCATCAAACACATTCAACAAACCTTCTAAATACTCACTCCATCTCCTTCTCACATCAACACTACTTGTTATCACCTCCCCATTTGCGCCATTTACTGAAGTTCCCATTTGCTCCTTTGTCTTACGCACTTTATTTACCTCCTTTCAGAACATCTTTTTATTTTCCCTAAGATTTAATGATACTCTCTCACCCCAACTATCATTTGCCCTCTTTTTCACCTCTTGCACCTTTCTCTTGACCTCCTGTCTGTTTCTTTTATACATCTCCCACTCAATTGCACTTTTTCCCTGCAAAAATCGTCCAAATGCCTCTCTCTTCTCTTTCACTAATAATCTTACTTCTTCATCCCACCACTCACTACCCTTTCTAATCAACCCACCTCCCACTCTTCTCATGCCACAAGCATCTTTTGCGCAATCCATCACTGATTCCCTAAATGCATCCCATTCCTCACCCACTCCCCTTACTTCCATTGTTCTCACCTTTTTCCATTCTGTACTCAGTCTCTCCTGGTACTTCCTCAAACAAGTTTCCTTCCCAAGCTCACTTACTCTCACCACCCTCTTCACCCCAACATTCACTCTTCTTTTTTGAAAACCGATACAAATCTTCACCTTAGCCTCCACAAGATAATGATCAGACATCCCTCCAGTTGCACCTCTCAGCACATTAACATCCAAAAGTCTCTCTTTCGCGCGCCTGTCAATTAACACGTAATCCAATAACGCTCTCTGGCCATCTCTCCTACTTACATACGTATACTTATGTATATCTCGCGTTTTAAACCATGTATTCCCAATCACCAGTCCTTTTTCAGCACATAAATCTACAAGCTCTTCACCATTTCCATTTACAACACTGAACACCCCATGTATACCAATTATTCCCTCAACTGCCACATTACTCACCTTTGCATTCAAATCACCCATCACTATAGCCCGGTCTCGTGCATCAAAACCACTAATACACTCATTCAGCTGCTCCCAAAACACTTGACTCTCATGATCTTTCTTCTCATCCCCAGGTGCATATGCACCAATAATCACCCATCTCTCTCCATCAACTTTCAGTTTTACCCATATTAATCGAGAATTTACTTTCTTACTTTCTATCACATACTCCCACAACTCCTGTTTCAAGAGTACTGCTACTCCTTCCCTTGCTCTTGTCCTCTCACTAACCCCTGACTTTACTCCCAAGACATTCCCAAACCACCCTTCCCCTTTACCCTTGAGCTTCGTTTCACTCAGAGCCAAAACATCCAGGTTCCTTTCCTCAAACATACTACCTATCTCTCCTTTTTTCACATCTTGGTTACATTCACACACATTTAGACACCCTAGTCTGAGCCTTCGAGGAAGATGAGCATTCCGCGCGTGACTCCTTCTTCTGTTTCCCATTTTAGAAAGTTAAAAAATACAAGGAGGAGAGGATTTCTGGCCCCCCGCTCCCGTCCCCTCTAGTCGCCTTCTACGACACGCGAGGAATGCGTGGGAAGTATTCTTTCACCCCTATCCCCAGGGATAATATATATATATATATATATATATACATATATATATATACATACACATACATACGCACATATACACACACACACACACATATACATATATATACATATGAAAAATGTAAAATATAATTTAGAAAACTGAAACTTCTAGCTTGAAATTAAATGAAAAAATGAATGTCACATAATGGTTCAACCTCTGGCTACGGAAAGGAGAAATGTAAAATCTATTTACACAAACGTCAAGAGTAGTTCTCATCAATTCAACCACTGTATCATACTGCCTGGTCCACTTCTCTTATCATGAAACAGGAATATTGGCTTATGATGTTTCTCAATTTTCTTCATTACACAAAGTACAACCATATCTTCGATACATGAAGGTAGGTAGTTGGTTTATCCTCCATAATAAAGCCTAGACAGACCAAAAATTTATCTGGACCTCAACTTTTCCAGTACATTTATGAAAAACCCCCTTTTGCTTTCCATCTCTATCACTTTGAAAACAAAACAAAAAAAAAGAATAAGCTTCAATGTCTAAGCTACATTTTTTCCAATTTCACTATTTTCTTGTCAGGGCAGCATATATGAAAACTATCACTCCAGTAACACAACTATAAACATTTACATCCCCTTTAAAAAAGTTCTGGAGATGTCTGTCTCGATACACTGCGGGACTTTCTACCACCAGGCGAGATTTGTGTTGCAATGGTTTTTGATTCACAAACGTAGTAGCATCACTGGTTGTCGGAAAAACATTCTCGTAACCATATATATATATATATATATATATATATATATATATATATATATATATATATATATATATATATATATATATATATGCATATTCATATATATATATATATATATATATATATATATATATATATATATATATATATATATTATCCCTGGGGATAGGGGAGAAAGAATACTTCCCACGTATTCCCTGCGTGTCGTAGAAGGCGACTAAAAGGGGAGGGAGCTAGGGGCTGGAAATCCTCCCCTCTCACTCTTTTTTTTTAATTTTCCAAAAGAGGGAACAGAGAAGGGGCCCAGGTGAGGATATTCCCTCAAGGGCCCAGTCCTCTGTTCTCAACGCTACCTCGCTAATGCGGGAAATGGCGAATAGTATAAAAGAAAAGATATATATATATATGCATGGTTTACCCCAGACGCTTCACATGCCCTGGTTCAATCCATTGACAGCACGTCGACCCCGGCATACCACATCGTTCCAATTCACTCTATTCCTTGCACGCCTTTCATCCTCCTGCATGTTCAGGCCCCGATCACTCAAAATCTTTTTCACTCCATCTTTCCACCTCCAATTTGGTCTCCCACTCCTCCTCGTTCCCTCCACCTCTGACACATATATCCCCTTGGTCAATCTTTCACCACTCATTCTCTCCATGTGACCAAACCATTTCAAAACACCCTCTTCTGCTCTCCCAACCACACTCTTTTTATTTCCACACATCTCTCTCACCTTACATTACTTACTCGATCAAACGACATCACACCACATATTGTCCTTAAACATCTCATTTCCAGCACATCCACCCTCCTGCGCACAACTCTATCCATAGCCCACGCCTCGCAACCATACAACATTGTTGGAACCACTATTCCTTCAAACATACCCATTTTTGCTTTCCGAGATATATATATATATATATATATATATATATATATATATATATATATATATATATATATATATATATATATATATATATATATATGTATATATATATATATATATATATATATATATGTATACATATATATATATATATATATATATATATATATATATATATATATATATATATATATATATATATATATATATATATATATATATACATATATATATATATATATATATACATATATATATATATATATATATATATATATATATATATATATATATATATATACATATTTATGTATATATATATATATATATATATATATATATATATATATATATATGTATATATTTTTTTTTTTTTCAAACTATTTGCAATTTACCGCGTTAGCGAGGTAGCGTTGAGAACAGTGGACTGGGCCTTTGGGGGAATATCCTCACCTGTCCCCCTTCTCTGTTCCTTCTTTTGGAAAATTTAAAAAAAAAAAAGAAAAAAAAGAAAATGTGTGTATATATAAACATATATATATATATATATATATATATATATATATATATATATATATATATATATATATATATATATATATATATATATATATATATATATATATATATATATTGATCGAGTAAGTAACGTAAGGGTAAGATAGATGTATGGAAATACAAAGATCGTGGTTGAGAGAGCAGAAGAGGGTGTTTTGAAATGGTTTGGGCACATGGAGAGAATGAGTGAGGAAAGATTGACCAAGAGGATATATGTGTCGGAGGTGGAGGGAACGAGGAGAAGTGGGAGACCAAATTGGAGTTGGAAAGATGGAGTGAAAAAGATTTTGTGTGATTGGGGCCTGAACATGCAGGAGGGTGAAAGGAGGGCAAGGAATAGAGTGAATTGGATCGATGTGGTATACCGCGGTTGACGTGCTTTCAGTGGATTGAATCAGGGCATGTGAAGCGTCTGGGGTAAACCATGGAAAGCTGTGTAGGTATGTATATTTGCGTGTGTGGACGTGTACGTATAGACATGTGTATGGGGGTGGGTTGGATGGGGTTGTTAGGAAGGTGAATGCAAGAGTTTTGGAAAGAGAGGCAAGTATGAAGTCTTTTGTGGATGAGAGAGCTTGGGTAGTGAGTCAGTTGTTGTTCGCTGATGACACAGCGCTGGTCGCTGATTCATATGAGAAACTGCAAAAGCTGGTGATTGAGTTTGGTAAAGTGTGTGAAAGAAGAAACTTAAGAGTAGATGTGAATAAGAGCGAGGTTATTAGGTACAGTAGGGTTGAGGGTCAAGTCCATTGGGAGGTAAGTTTGAATGGAGAAAAACTGGAGGAAGTAAATTGTTTTAGATATCTGGGAGTGGATGTGGCAGCGGATGGAACCATGGAAGCGGAAGTGAATCATAGGGTGGGGAAGGGGGCTAAAATTCTGATAGACTTGAAGAATGTGTGGAAGTCGAGAACATTATCTCGGAAAGGAAAATGGGTATGTTTGAAGGAATAGTGGTTCCATCAATGTTGTATGGTTGCGAGGCGTGGGCCATGGATAGAGTTGTGCGTAGGAGGTTGGATGTGCTGGAAATGAAATGTTTGAGGACAATATGTGGTGTGAGGTCGTTTGATCGAGTAAGTCATGTAAGGGTAAGAGAGATGTGTGGAAATAAAAAGAGCGTGGTTGAGAGAGCAGAGGAGGGTGTTTTGAAATGGTTTGGTCACATGGAGAGAATGAGTGAGGGAAGATTGACCAAGAGGATATATGTGTCGGAGGTGGAGGGGACGAGGAGAAGTGGGAGACCAAATTGGAGTTGGAAAGATGGAGTGAAAAAGATTATGTGTGATCGGGGCCTGAACTTGCAGGAGGGTGAAAGGAAGGCAAGGAATAGAGTGAATTCGATCGATGTGGTATACCGTGGTTGACGTGCTGTCAGTGGATTGAATCAGGGCATGTGAAGCGTCTGGGGTAAACCATGGAGAGTTGTGTGGGGCCTGGATGTGGAAAGGGAGCTGTGGTTTCGTGCATTATTGCAAGATAGCTAGAGACTGATTGTTAACGAATGGGGCCTTTGTTGTCTTTTCCTAGTGCTACCTCGCACACATGAGGGGGGAGGGGGATGGTATTCAATGTGTGGTGAGGTAGCGATGGAAATGAACAAAGGCAGACAGTGTGAATTGTGTGCATGGGTATATATGTATGTGTCTGTGTGTGTTTATATATATGTATATATTGAGATGTATAGGTATGTATATTTGCGTGTGTGGACGTGTATGTATATACATTGTGTATGGGGGTGGGTTGGGCCATTTTTTTCGTTTGTCTCCTTGCGCTACCTCGCAAACGCGGGAGCCAGCGAAAAAGCAAAATAAATAAATAAATAAATATATATATATATATATATATATATATATATATATATATATATATATATATATATATATATATATATATGTATATATATATATATATATATATATATATGTATATATATATATATATATATATACATATATATATATATATATATATATATATATATATATATATATATATATATATATATATATATATATATACATATATATATATATATATATATATATATATATATATATATATATATGTATATATATATATATATATATATATATATATATATATATATATATATATATATATATATATATATATATATATATACATATATATATATATATATATATATATATATATATATATATATATATATATATATATATATATATATATATATATATATATATACATATATATATATATATATATATATATATATATATATATATATATATATATATATATATATATATATATATATTCCTATTCCTTACACGTCTTTCACCCTAGTGCATGTTCAGGCCCCGATCACTCAAAACCTTTTTCACTCCATCTTTCCACCTCCAATTTCGTCTCCCACTTCTCCTTCCCTCCACCTCTGACACATATATCCTCTTGGTCAATCTTTCCTCACTCATTCTCTCCATGTGACCTAACCATTTCAAAACACCCTCTTCTGCTCTCTCAACCACACTCTTTTTTTTTTTTCCACACATCTTTCTTACTCTTACATTACTTACTCGATCGAACCAACTCACAGCACATATTATCCTCAAACATCTCATTTCCAGGACATCCACCCTCCTCCTTACAACTCTATTAATCGCCCACGCCTCGCAACCATACAATATTGTCGGAACCACTATTCCTTCAAACATACGCATTTTTGCTTTCCGAGATAATGTTCTCGACTTCCAAACATTCTTCAAGAATCCCAGGATTTTCGCCCCCTCCCCCACCCTATGATTCACTCCCGCTTCCATGGTTCAATCAGCTGCCAGATCCACTTCCAGGTATCTAAAACACTTTTACTTCCTCCAGTTCTTCGCCATTCAAACTTAATTCCCAATTCACTTGACCCTCAACCCTACTGTACCTAATAACCTTGCTCTTATTCACATTTACTCTCAACTTTATTCTTTCACACACTTTACCAAACTCAGTCACCAGCTTCTGCAGTTTCTCACATGAATCAGCCACAACCGCTGTATCATCAGCGAACAACAAATGACTCACTTCCCAAGCTCTCTCATCCACAACAGACTGCATACTTCCTACTCTTTACAAAACTCTTGCATTCACCTCCCAACAACCCAATCCATAAACAAATTAAACCACCATGGAGACATCATCCCTGCCGCAAACCTACATTCACTGAGAACCAATCATTTTCCTCTCTTCCTACACGGACACATGCCTTACATCCTCGATAAAAACTTTTCACTGCTTCTAACGACTTGCATCACACACCATATATTCTTAATACTTTCCACACAGCATCTCTATCAACTCCATCATATGCCTTCTCCAGATCCATAAATGCTATAAACAAATCCATTTGCTTTTCTACGTTTTTCTCATATGCATTCTTCAAAGCAAACACCTGATCCACACATCGTCTACCACTTCTGAAACCTCACTGCTCTTCCACAATCTGATGCTCGGAACATGCCTTCAACCTCTCAATCAGTATCCTCCTATATGATTTACTAGGAATACTCAAAAAACTTATACCTCTGTAATTTGAGCACTCACTCTTATCTCCTTTCCCTTTGTACAATTGCACTATGCAAGCACTCCACGAATCCTCAGGCACCTCACCATGAAACATATATACATTAAATAACCCTACCTAACCAGTCGACAATACAGTCAGCACTTTTTTTAATAAAATCCGCTGTAATACCATATAAACCCACTGCCTTGCCGGCTTTCTTCTTCCGCAAAGCTTTTACTACCTCTTCTCTGTTTACCAAATCATTTTCCCTAACCCTCTCACTTTCCACACCACTTCGACCAAAACACCCTATATATGCCATTCTATCATCAAACACATTCAACAAACCTTCAATCTACTCAGTCCATCTACTTCTCATATCACCACTACTTGTTATCACCTCCCCATTAGCCCCTTTTCTGAAGTTCCCATTTGCTCCCTTGTCTTACGCACTTTATTTACCTCCTTCCAAAACATCTTTTTATTCCTCCTAAAATTTGATGATACTCTCACCCCAACTCTCATTTGCCCTCTTTTTGACCTCTTGCACCTTTCTCTTGACCTCCTGCCTCTTTCTTTTATACATCTCCCACTCATTTGCATTTTTTCCTTGCAAAAATCATCCAAATGCCTCTCTCCTGTCATCAGTAATAATCTTACATTTTCATCCCACCACTCACTACCCTTGCTAATCAACCCACCTCCCACGCTTATCATGCGACAAGCATCTTTTGCGCAAGCCAACACTGCTTCCCTAAATACATCCCGTTCCTCCCCCACCCCCCTTACCTCTTTTGTTCTCACCTTTTTCCATTCTGTACTCATTCTTCCCTGGTACTTTCTCACACAAGTCTCCTTCCTAAGCTCACTTACTCTCATCACTCTCTTCACCCAAACATTCTCTCCTCTTTTCTGATAACCCGTACAAATCTTCACCTTCGCCTCCCCAAGATAATGATCAGACATCCCTTCAGTTGCACCTCTCACCACATTAACATCCAAAAGTCTCTCTTTCGCGCGCCTATCAATTAACACATAATCCAATTACGCTCTCTGGCCATCTCTCCTACTTACATACGTATACTTATGTATATCTCGCTTTATAAACCAGGTATTCCCAATCACCATTCCTTTTTCAGCACATAAATCTACAAGCTCTTCACATTTTCCATTTACAACACTGAACACCTCTTGTACACATATTATTCCCTCGGCTGCCACATTACTCATTTTTGCATTCAAATCACACATCACTATAACCCGGACTCGTGCATCAAAACTACTAACACAGTCATTCAGCTGCTCCCAAAAAACTTGCCTCTCATGATCTTTCTTCTCATGCCCAAGTGTATATGCACCAATGATCACCCATATTTTTCCATCCACTTTCAGTTTTACCCATATCAATCTAGAGTTTACTTTCTTACACTCTATCACATGCTCCCACCACTCTTGTTTCAGGAGTAGTGCTACTCCTTCCCTTGCTCTTCTCCTCTTACTAACCCCTGACTTCACTCCCAAAACATTCCGAAAGCACTACTCCCCTTTACCCTTGTGCTTCATTCCACTCAGAGCCAAAACATTTAGGCTCTTTTCCTTAAACATGCTTCCTATCTTTCCTTTTTTCTCACCTTGGTTATATCCACACACATTTAGACACCCAAATCTGAGCCATCGAGGAGGTTGTGCACTCCCCGCATGACTCCTTGTTCTGTTTCACCTTTTAAAAAGTTAAAACACAAGAAGGGAAGAGTTTCTAGCCCCCCCCCCCACTCCCGTCCACGTTAGTCGCCTTCTACGACACCTGAGGAATGCGTGGGAAGTATTCTTTCTCCCCTATCCCCATTAATGATATATATATGTATATATATATATATATATACATATATATATATATATATATATATATATATATATATATATATATATATATATATATATATATATATATATATATATATAAATATATATATATATATATATATATATATATATATATATATATATATATATATATATATATATATATATATATATATATATATATATATATTTTTTTTTTTTTTTTTGCTTTGTCGCTGTCTCCCGCGTTTGCGAGGTAGCGCAAGGAAACAGACGAAAGAAATGGCCCAACCCACCCCCATACACATGTATATACATACGTCCACACACGCAAATATACACACCTACACAGCTTTCCATGGTTTACCCCAGACGCTTCACATGCCCTGATTCAATCCACTGACAGCACGTCAACCCCGGTATACCACATCGATCCAATTCACTCTATTCCTTGCCCTCCTTTCACCCTCCTCCATGTTCAGGCCCCGATCACACACAATCTTTTTCACTCCATCTTTCCACCTCCAATTTGGTCTCCCTCTTCTCCTCGTTCCCTCCACCTCCGACACATATATCCTCTTGGTCAATCTTTCCTCACTCATTCTCTCCATGTGCCCAAACCATTTCAAAACACCCTCTTCTGCTCTCTCAACCACGCTCTTTTTATTTCCACACATCTCTCTTACCCTTACGTTACTTACTCGATCAAACCACCTCACACCACACATTGTCCTCAAACATCTCATTTCCAGCACATCCATCCTCCTGCACACAAACTCTATCCATAGCCCACGCCTCGCAACCTTACAACATTGTTGGAACCACTATTCCTTCAAACATACCCATTTTTGCTTTCCGAGATAATGTTCTCGACTTCCACACACTCCTCAAGGCTCCCAGAATTTTCGCCCCCTCCCCCACCCTATGATCCACTTCCGCTTCCATGGTTCCATCCGCTGCCAGATCCACTCCCAGATATCTAAAACACTTCACTTCCTTCAGTTTTTCTCCATTCAAACTCACCTCCCAATTGACTTGACCCTCAACCCTACTGTACCTAATAACCTTGCTCTTATTCACATTTACTCTTAACTTTCTTCTTTCACACACTTTACCAAACTCAGTCACCAGGTTCTCCAGTTTCTCACATGAATCAACCACCAGCGCTGTATCATCAGCGAACAACAACTGACTCACTTCCCAAGCTCTCTCATCCCCAACAGACTTCATACTTGCCCCTCTCTCCAAAACTCTTGCATTCACCTCCCTAAGAACACCATCCATAAACAAATTAAACAACCATGGAGACATCACACACCCCTCCCGCAAACCTACATTCACTGAGAACCAATCACTTTCCTCTCTTCCTACATGTACACATGCCTTACATCCTCGATAAAAACTTTTCACTGCTTCTAACAACTTTCCTCCCACACCATATATTCTTAATACCTTCCACAGAGCATCCCTATCAACTCTATCATATGCCTTCTCCAGATCCATATATGCTACATACAAATCCATTTGCTTTTCTAAGTAATTCTCACATACATTCTTCAAAGCAAACACCTGATCCACACATCCTCTACCACTTCTGAAACCACACTGCTCTTCCACAATCTGATGCTCTGTACATGCCTTCACCCTCTCAATCAATACCCTCCCATATTTGGATGGTATTGCAGTGGAATTTATTAAAAAAGGAGGTGACTGTATTGTTGACTGGTTGGTAAGGTTATTTAATGTATGTATGACTCATGGTGAGGTGCCTGAGGATTGGCGGAATGCGTGCATAGTGCCATTGTACAAAGGCAAAGGGGATAAGAGTGAGTGCTCAAATTACAGAGGTATAAGTTTGTTGAGTATTCCTGGTAAATTATATCTATCTATCTATCTATATATATATATATATATATATATATATATATATATATATATATATATATATATATATATATATATATATATATATATATATATAAATAAATATATATTTTTTTTCTTTTTTTTGTCGCTGTCTCCCGCGTTTGCGAGGTAGCGCAAGGAAACAGACGAAAGAAATGGCCCAACCCACCCCCATACACATGTATATACATGCGTCGACACACGCAAATATACATACCTACACAGCTTTCCATGGTTTACCCAAGACGCTTCACATGCCCTGATTCAATCCACTGACAGCACGTCAACCCCGGTATACCCACATATATTTGCAAAGGCAAATATATATTTATATATATATATATATATATATATATATATATATATATATATATATATATATATATATATATATATATATATATGTATATATATATATATATATATATATATATATATATATATATATATATATATATATATATATATATATATATATGTATGTATATATATATATATATATATATATATATATATATATATATATATATATATATATATATATATATATATATATATATATATATATATATATATATATATATATATATATATATATATATATATATATATATATATATATATATATATATATATATATATATATATATACATACATATATATATATATATATATATATATATATATATATATATATATATATATATATATATATATGTATATATATATATTAAGGTATTAAGAATATATGGTGTGGGAGGAGGGTTGTTGGAGGCAGTGAAAAGTTTTTATCGAGGATGTAAGGCATGTGTACGTGTAGGAAGAGAGGAAAGTGATTGGTTCTCAGTGAATGTAGGTTTGCGGCAGGGGTGTGTGATGTCTCCATGGTTGTTTAATTTGTTTATGGATGGGGTTGTTAGGGAGGTAAATGCAAGAGTTTTGGAAAGAGGGGCAAGTATGAAGTCTGTTGGGGATGAGAGAGCTTGGGAAGTGAGTCAGTTGTTGTTCGCTGATGATACAGCGCTGGTGGCTGATTCATGTGAGAAACTGCAGAAGCTGGTGACTGAGTTTGGTAAAGTGTGTGGAAAAAG
The DNA here is from genome assembly GCF_036320965.1 of Panulirus ornatus. NCBI lineage: Eukaryota > Metazoa > Arthropoda > Malacostraca > Decapoda > Palinuridae > Panulirus > Panulirus ornatus. The sequence goes on along the minus strand of NC_092225.1, from coordinate 44,244,311 downwards.
AAAGTTAAGAGTAAATGTGAATAAGAGCAAGGTTATTAGGTACAGTAGGGTTGAGGGTCAAGTAAATTGGGAGGTGAGTTTGAATGGAGAAAAACTGGAGGAAGTGAAGTGTTTTAGATATCTGGGTGTGGATCTGGCAGCGGATGGAACCATGGAAGCGGAAGTGGATCATAGGGTGGGGGAGGGGGCGAAAATTCTGGGGGCCTTGAAGAATGTGTGGAAGTCGAGAACATTATCTCGCAAAGCAAAAATGGGTATGTGTGAAGGAATAGTGGTTCCAACAATGTTGTATGGTTGCGAGGCGTGGGCTATGGATAGAGTTGTGCGCAGGAGGATGGATGTGCTGGAAATGAGATGTTTGAGGACAATGTGTGGTGTGAGGTGATTTGATCGAGTGAGTAACGTAAGGGTGAGAGATGTGTGGAAATAAAAAGAGCGTGGTTGAGAGAGCAGAAGACGGTGTTTTGAAGTGGTTTGGGCACATGGAGAGAATGATTGAGGAAAGATTGACCAAGAGGCTATATGTGTCGGAGGTGGAGGGAACGAGGAGTAGAGGGAGACCAAATTGGAGGTGGAAAGATGGAGTGAAAAAGATTTTGTGTGATCGGGGCCTGAACATGCAGGAGGGTGAAAGGAGGGCAAGGAATAGTGTGAATTGGAGCGATGTGGTATACCGGGGTTGACGTGCTGTCAGTGGATTGAATCAGGGCATGTGAAGCGTCTGGGGTAAACCATGGAAAGCTGTGTAGGTATGTATATATGCGTGTGTGGACGTATGTATATACATGTGTATGGGGGGGGGGTTGGGCCATTTCTTTCGTCTGTTTCCTTGCGCTACCTCGCAAACGCGGGAGACAGCGACAAAGTATAATAAAAAATGAAAAAAAAAAATATATATATATATATATATATATATATATATATATATATATATATATATATATATATATATATATACTTATATATACATATATTATTATTATTATTATTATTTTGCTTTCTCGCTGTCTCTCGCGTTAGCGAGGAAGCGCAAGGAAACAGACGAAAGAATGGCCCAACCCGCCCACATACACATGTATATACATACATGTCCACCCATGCACAATATACATACCTATACATCTCAATGTACACATATATATACACACACAGACATATACATATATACACTTGTTCATTATTCATACTGTCTGCCTTTATTTGTTCGCATCGCCACCTCGCCACACATGGAATAACAACCCCCTCCCCCCTCATGTGTGCGAGGTAGCGCTAAGAAAAACACCAAAGGCCCCATTCGTTCACACTCAGTCTCTAGCTGTCATGTAATAATGCACCGAAACCACAGCTCCCTTTCCACATCCAGGCCCCACACAAATTTCCATGGTTTACCCCAGACGCTGCACATGCCCTGGTTCAATCCATTGACAGCACGGCGACCCCGGTATACCAAAACGTTCCAATTCATTCTATTCCTTGCCCGCCTTTCACCCTCCTGCATGTTCAGGCCCCGATCACTCAAAATCTTTTTCACTCCATCCTTCCACCTCCAATTTGGTGTCCCACTTCTCCTCGTTCCCTCCACCTCTGACATATATATCCTGTTGGTCAATCTTTTCTCACTCATTCTCTCCATGTGACCAAACCATTTCAAAACACCCTCTTCTGCTCTCTCAACCACACTCTTTTTGTTACCACACATTTCTCTTACCCTATTATTACTTAATCGATGAAACCACCTCATACCACATATTGTCCTCAATCATCTCATTTCCAGCACATCAACCCTCCTGCGCACAACTCTTTCGATAGCCCACGCCTCACAACCATACAACATTTTTGGAACCACTAATGTTCTCGACTTCCACACACTCTTCAAGGCTCCCAGAATCTTCGCCCCTCCCCCACCCTGTGATTCACTTCCGCTTCCATGGTTCCATCCGCTGCCAAATCCACTCCCAGATATCTAAAACACTTCACTTCCTCCAGTTTTTCTCCTTTCAAACTTACCTCCCAATTGACTTGACCCTCATCCCTACTGCACCAAATAACCTTGCTCTTATTCACATTTTTTCTCAACTTTCTTCTTTCACACACTTTACTAAACTCAGTCACCAGCTTCTGCAGTTTCTCATATAAGTCAACCACCAGCTCTGTATCATCAGCGAACAACAACTGACTCACTTCCCAAGCTCTCTCATCCACAACAGACTGCATACTTGCCCCTCTTTCCAAAACTCTTGCATTCACCTCCCTAACAACCCCATCCATAAAGAAATCAAACAACCATGGAGACATCACACACCCCTGCCGCAAACCTACATTTACTGAGAACCAATCACTCTTATCCCCTTTGCGTTTGTACAATGGCACTATGCAAGTATTCCGCTAATCCTCAGGCACCTCACAATGAATCATACATACATTAAATAACCTTACCAACCAGTCAACAATACAGTCACCCCCTATTGGATGGTATTCCACTGCAATACCATCCAACCCCGCTGCCTTGCCGCCTTTCATCTTCAGCAATGCTTTTACTACCTCTTCTCTGTTTATCAAGTCATTTTTCCTAAACCTCTCACTTTGCACACCACCTCGACCAAAGCACCCTATATCTGCCACTCTATCATCAAACACATTCAACAACCCTTCAAAATACTCTCTCCATCTCCTTCTCACATCACCACTACTTGTTATCACCTCTCCATTAGCCCCCTTCACTTAAATTTCCATTTGTTCCCTTGTCTTACGTACTTCATTTACCTCCTTCCAAAATATCTTTTTATTTTACCTAAAATTTAATGATACTCTCTCACCCCATCTTTCATTTGCCCTATTTTTCACCTCTTTCACGTTTGTCTTGACATCCTGCCGCCTTTCTTTTATACATCTCCCACTCCTTTGCATCATTCCCCTTCAAGAATCGTCCAAATGCCTCTCTCTCTTCTCTTTCAATAATAATCTTACTTCTTCATCCCACCACCTATTGCCCTTTCTAATCTGCCCACCTCCCACGCTTCTCATGCCACAAGCATGTTTTGCGCTAGCCATCACTGCTTCCTTCAATACCTCCCATTTCTCCCCCACTCCCCTTATCCATTTGTTGTCACCTTTTTCCATTCTGTACTCAGTCTCTCCTGGTACTTCCTCACACAAGTCTCCTTCCCAAGCTCACTTACTCTCACCATTCTCTTCACCCCAATATTCTCTCCTCTTTTCTGAAAACCTTTTCAAATCTTCACCTTCGCCTCCACAAGATAATGATCAGACATCCCTCCAGTTGCACCTCTCAGCATATTAATATCCAAAAGTCTCTCTTTCGCGCGCCTATCAATTAACACATAATCCAATAACGCTCTCTGGCCATCTCCCCTACTTATTACTTTTACGTATACTTATGTACATCATTCTTTTTAAACCAGGTATTCCCAATCATCATTTTTTTTTCAGCACTTAAATATACAAGCTCTTCACCATTTCCACTTACAACACTGAACACCCTATGTACACCAATTATTCCCTCATCTGCCACATTACTCACCTTTGCTTCAAATCACCCATCACTATAACCCGGTCTCGTGCATCAAAGCCACTAACACACTCGTTCAGCTGCTCCCAAAACACTTGCTTCTCATGATGTTTCTTCTCATGACCAGGTGCATATGCACCAATAATCACCCATCTCTCTCCATCAACTTTCAGTTTTCCCCATATCAATCTGGAGTTTACTTTCTTACACTTTATCACATACTCCCACCACCCCTATTACAGGAGTAGTGCTACTCCTTCCCTTGCTCTTGTCCTCTCACTAACCCTGACTTTACTCTCAGGACATTCCCAAACCACTCTTCCCTTTTACCCTTGAGCTTCGTTTCACTCAGAGCCAAAATATTCAGGTTCCATTCCTCAAACATACTACCTCTCTCTCCTTTTGTCTCATCTTGGTTCCATCCACACACATTAAGACATCCCAATCTGAGCCTTCGAGGAGGATGAGCTCTCCCTGCGTGACTCTTTCTTCTGTTTCCCCTTCCAGAAAGTTGAAATACAAGGAAGGGAGGATTTCTAGCCCCCGCTCACATCCCCTTTAGTCGCCTTCTACGACACGTGAAGAATGCGTGGGATGTATTCTTTATCCCCTGTCCCCAGGGATAACATACATACATACACACACATATATATCCATGCACACAATTCATACTGTCTGCCTTTATTCATTCTTATCGCCACCTCGCCACACATGGAATACCATCCCCCTCCCCCTCATGTGTGCGAGGTAGCGCTAGGAAAAGACAACAAAGGCCCCATTCGTTCACACTCAGTCTCTTGCTGTCATGCAATAATGCCCGAAACCACAGCTCCCTTTCCACATCCAGGCCCCACACAACTTTCCATGGTTAACCTCAGACGCTTCACATACCCTGATTCAATCCACTGACAGCACGTCAACCCCGGTATACCACATCGATCCAATTCACACTATTCCTTGTCCGCCTTTCACCCTCCTGCATATATAAGTATATTCTATCATGTTTATTTATCATACTTTGTCCCTGTCTCCTGCCTTAGTGAGGTAGCGTAAGGAAACAAACGAAAGAATGACCCAACCCACCCACATACACATGTATATACATATACGACCACACACACACACACATATACATACCTACACATTTCAACATGTACATGTATATACATACACAGACATATACATATATTCACATGTCCATAGTTCGTACTTGCTGCCTTATTCACTCTCGTCACCACCCCTCCACACATTAAAAGATAACCCCCTCTCCCTGCATGCCCGCGATGTAGCGCTAGGGAAAGACAAGAAAGGCTACATTCATTCACACTCGGTCTCTATCTGTCATTTACAATGCACTGAAACCACAGCTCCCATTCCACATCCAGGCCCCATAAAACTTTCCATGGTTTACCCCAGATGCTTCACATGCCTTTTTTCAGTCCATTGACAGCACTTTGACTCCGGTATACCACATCGTTCCAATTCACTCTATTCCTTGCACGTCTTTCACCCTTCTGCATGTTCTGGTCCCGATCGCTTAAAATCTTTTTCACTCCATCTCTCCACTTCCAATTAGGTCTCCCACCTCTCGTTCCCTCCGCTTTTAACACATATGTTCTCTTTGTCAATCGTTCCTCACTCATTCTGTCCATGTTACCCAACCATTCAAAACACCCTCTTCTGCTCTCTCAACGACACTCTTTTTATTACCACACATCTCTCTTACCCATTCGTTACTTACTCGATCAAACTACCTCACACCACATATTATCTTCAAACATCTCATTTCCAACACATATACCCTCCTCCGTAGAACTCTATCTATAGCCGACGCTTCGCTACCATATATCATTGTTGGGACCACTGTTCCTACAAACGTACCTGTCTCTGCTTTCCGAGATAATGTTCTCGCCTTCCACACATTTTCCAACGCTCCCAGAACTTTCTTCCCCTCCCCAGCCCTGTGAATTACTTCCGCTTCCATGATTCCATCCGCTGCCAAGTCCATTCCCAATTATCTAAAACACTTCATTTTCTCCAGTTTTTCTTCATTCAAACTTACCTCCCAATAGACTTGTCCCTCAACCCTAATGTACCTAACAACCTTGCTCTTATTCACATTTACTCTCAGCTTTCTTCTTTCACACACTCTCCCAAACTGAGTCACCAGGTTCTGCAGTTTCTCACCCAAATGAGCCACCAGCGCTGTATCATCCGTGAACAACAGCTGATTCTTCCCAAGCTCTGTCATCCACAATAGACTGCATACTTGTCCCTCTTTCCAAAACTCTTGCATTTACATCCCTAAGAACCCTATACATAAACAAATAAAAGAACCATGGAGATATCATGCACCCCTGCCGCAAACCGATATTCACTGAGAACCAATCACTCTCCTCTCTTCCTACTCGTACACATTTTTGTTTTACATGCTTCCTCCCAACAGGAGTGAGTGATCGTGTTTGGGTGTACCGACGTTGTATGTACTGTGATGACGGAGAGGCCGATTTACAATTCATCCATTTTGGGAGCAATGCGTCATTCATTCAGCGTACTACAGATTTATTCAATGGTGAGATATTTCCTCTTGTTCTGTTACAGCCACCACGTCAATTCGAATATTATGATGGATTAGATTTATAAAGAAAGAAAGGAGAGGGACTTAATTAGAACTACTCGGGTGTTTGTAGTGCTGACCATTAAACCTGGAAATGCTGTAAGAAGAAGGAAATTGTAAAGAAAGAAGTCGATTCCACAGCTTCACCGGTCGTTGAAAGAGGAAGGTATCAGTACTATCAAACCTCTTGTGGATGATTTCTACTCATTTATTATGTGAAGCAACGGTCAGTAGTGTGCCACATGTAAGACTTTACTGGATGAGGCGCACGTAAACAGCTAGCAAAAGTGCTGGCCAAAATGATACCTTTAGAACAGCGAGAGATAGTAACAGGACGACAGACGGAATGAGATGAGTGAGGAAAGGTATTAGGTGGAGTTAGAGGTATCAGAGTATATAAAGCTACGTTTTCATCCAGCGCCTTATTCCTCACCTGCGTGAGGTAAATTAAATGTACACAGCCTCTCAGATCGCTCACATGCATTCTCGGCCTCTTAAATACTAAGGTACATAGACGGTTTTTACAGTCATGTAAGCTGTACTTTATTTTTGACTTTGTACAGCAAGTAAGTCGTTAATAAAACAGACCAGTGTCTCCATTCACACCTTCAACCTAAAATCTAAAACATGTCTATTGCACAAAATCACTAATCATTACTCTTTGATACTTTTGTGAAATATGTTAAACCCTAACAAATTCATTCACTGAATTTTTTTTATCTCCTTCTCTACAATATAACTCTTTTCCTTGTAATTTCATCCATACTTCCCTGATTAATCTTGACCAGTGTGTAGTTTCCCATCTATCCTACAAGCTATATAATTTTCGGGTCTAATGTAATGGTTTTTCACATCATATGTGTTTCTCATCCCCATATTTTACTATGTCAACTCTTCTAATTCCAGTATGATCCTTATATTACACATCTTTACTACTCTCATTCTTTTACCCATCTTTTAGCCCACATTACGGAGTTAACTAAGTCTGCCTCTAAGAAACTAAGAATCCCGTTAAGATGTCGAAATTTCTTTTCTGAAAAGTTGCTACGTTTATACAATTGATTGTACGAAGTACTGCTCTCAAAACTGGGGTGGTTGTAGGACCTGCATCCTTACTTGAAAAAGCTGAATCGAAAGCGGTCCGACTTATAAACTCTCCCAGGCTAACTTCAAAACCTGACCTATTTGCCCTCTACCGCAAAGTTGGTTCACTTTCCCTCTTCTGTAGGTATTACTTAGGCTTTTGCTACCAAGAGCTGGCTGCTTGTGTCCCCCCCACACACACACATCCCACGTCTCTAACTAGACCACTCAATACTCGGTAACCTACTGCGTCACTTGATTACTGTGTGGCCTCCTCCAGGGTAGGCCGGTTTTAAAATTGTTTCTTCCTCTATACCTCGAGGCTTTGGAACTCTCTACCCTCTCATGTCTTTCCTAATAACTATGACTTGACATATATCAAAGACAGATCATTCACTTCCTCCAAAATTCGAAAGTACTTTCTCTTGTCTCTTCTTTTTCCTTTTCATAATCCTCTATATTTCAGTTAAGGCCTGGCCTTGATGTAGAATTTTGTTCGTGATCGGAGCCGCTAACGTTATAAAAGCAAAAACAGTGGCAGCAACAACAACAACTAAGTATTGCAGAAAAATGCTCCATCATTCAATATTCTTGCACTTTCTACAGCCAGTTCTTCCTATCACCAGAGTTCTTCGTTTATATCCACCCGTTTTCCTTTGCGTAGGTACCCTTAACTTTTCCCTTCATACTACCATCTTTTCTGATTATACCTCCCAAATATCTGACCTCGCTATCATTAACTATAGTTTGTCCAATCAAACTTATTTTGTTCAGAGTCTGCCCATTTCCTTCATAAACAAAACTTCTTTTGTTCCTCTACACACGTTAAAGCAACAACCTAGCTAATTAGAACAGTTAAAGGCACTATTTACTGTAGCTTCGTCGCTGTTAAACGTGGCTCAGCAGTACACTGCAAATATTTCAGCTCATCACATGTAATGCTCGTTCATTTAAAAGAAGAGAGCTTTGATGATGGCAAATAGCCTGGGAACACTCCAACATTTCTCGAACCACTGCCCCACAATACCATTTAGTCTCATACAAGCACTACTTCTGTTCCCATTTAAATACTGCATATAATTTTTTTCTTTTCTTCGAGAGTTTTCTCGTGCCTCAGCCAAATTCTAAGAATTTTTATCTTTTTTGCCCTAAACAACTAAGAATTTAGAATACTCGTAACAGGAAAAGATACCATTTGCACCAATTGTTAGAAGAAATATTATTGTGCTGTAACAATATCCCTCAAAGCTTTCAGCCATCATACAATTCTAGGAAGCTAGGTTTGCGTTAGGCAAGGGTAAGAGGTACTGGAACGTTTGAGTAGGCTAGATTACATGGCATGAACTCAGGCGTGCAAGATAATAAAGATGGTTATGCAAGAGCACATAATGAGAGATTAATGACTTGAAAAGATACTTATTTGCGAATTTGTCTGCAGAAGACTAGGGTGTTAGTAGCTACATACAAGTGAGAGGTTAGATTTATCTGTAATGATTGCTTTTTGGTCATGTAAAGATAGAGAAGAGGAAATTAGAAACACCTTGTGTTACCGGTGACTTTAATGGATGGATAGGGGAAAGAGTGAAGTAGGGAGTGGCAGGTGAGAATCGGGTATCAGTTATAATGGCAATAGTGAAAAAAAAAAAAAGTGATTTGTGAGTATCAGCAAATTTAAGTGTTCCAAACTATTTATTGTGCAGCCATCCTCATCCTGTGAGAGGTAGCATAAAAGGATCACAGAGGTCAGAAAGGTTCTTAGTCAGACCATAGTGGGTTGTTATTGCATACAATGTTACAATTCACATAAGGTATTTCAGTACTTACATTACATCGTTTTCTATGGTAAGTTTTACCGAGTAGATGCAAAAGTGGATACAAACTTGAAATGTTAAGTATACTGTTATTAACAGTAAGATGTGACTTTCATCCAGGATCATTTAAACCTATCCTTAAAAGGAACTAATTTTCAACATTCTAAGATATGATGTTCTAATTTGTGTCCAAATCTTTGACCAGTAAGTTCACAATTCACATGAGTAACATCCTCAGATAGGCCAAAGCGTCAACAGTACCTGTCGCCTGGCACTAGTCTAGCAGTTACATCATGTAATCTGCTGTTCTCATTACTTTCTCTGTATACATGTTTCATTTCACACATTTCACTATGGTGGAAAATGTTTCTAATTTTGCTCATCTGAACTTCTTTTTGTGCTTCACAGAGGTCTGTTATGTCCTTTCTAGTTACAGTTTTTAGGCTTCTAATTGACAATTCAATTTTTTTTCTTCAACATCATCTTTACTAAGTGCAAGTTTGGCTAAAGCATCATATGAGGGGATATCCGTAACAATTCATTTGAATCCCTTGATCAATAATGTATGAATATTTGTCTTTGGCCTCAGAGACCAGCATGTTACATTATGATCTCAGGGTTTAAGGACAAGTAGCGAAAATGAAGTATCAGAGATATTACGCTGTCTTTGGCAGTGATTTCCCCCAGCTCAAGTGTGATAAGCAAAGAGGACAATACAGACAAATGAAACTAACAACAAGCCTGAATGGTACTCTCAAGATATTGCAAGAACTATACGGCACAGAAATAACTCAATGAGCTTAAAAAGTCAGACAATTACCCAAATATTACGACTCAATATAACACGATCAGACGACAAGTGAAATGCATGATAAAACATACAAAGAAGTGAGTACTGGAAGAGACAGTAACAGGGATCGTAAAAGATTTTATAGATATATTGATATTAACCCGTAGTAGACGAAAAGCAAAGCAACAACCCTGAACAAGTATTTTAGTTCTGATTTTACTCTGAAATGCAACGACACGTTTTTGAGACAGTGATGAATAGCACTTGCACGATGCAAGAAATTATAGTTACGGTTGGAGAAATACTGACACAGATAAGTTGAAGACTAATAAAAGCCCAGGTTCTGATCGTTTTTATCTACGAGTGATTAAAAAACGTCAAACACAAAATTGCTAGACCGTTAACCTATATTTTCAGTAAGTCTCTCCAAGGTGGAATAGTCCCACAGGACTAAAGACTGGCAGACTTCGCTCCTATATTCAAGAAGAGAATCCGCAAGCTGCCTGGTAAGTACCGTCCTATTAGCCTCACATCAGTTACATGTAAACTTCTGGACTCGATTATTAGAAAAGAAATTGTAGCCAATCTGGAACAACACAGTCAGATTAACAATACATAGCATGTTATAAATGTTATCATAAATTATTCAATACCCACAAGACGAAAATGATAACTATTATATCTCTGGACCTCCAGAGAGCATTCGACAAAGTCCCCCACGTTAAAATGATGCATAAAGTCCTAGCCTTGGTATTACTAGTTGCATAGGAAACTGGATAGAAGCCTGTTTACGTGATAGGAAGCAGAGGGTCTTAATGAATGAGGAATCATCACCGTAGTCACCCGTTACTAATGGAGTCCCTTAAGGATCAGTACTTGGGCCTATACTTTTCATCATTTATATCAACGATATTCAAGTAGGAGAAAATAACCTAATGTCCAAATATGCATATGACGCAAAGATCGGCAATGCCATATTGTCTGAAGAACATAGGCTAAGATTGCAAGAGGATCTAGACATGAAATAGCGAAATGATCTAGTAAATGGCAAATGTTATTTAACATCAATAGATGTCAACTGATATAAGTGTAAAACCTAAACAAGATATTTGATTACGAACAGCAAGAGAATTGCAATGAAGCTGCCAAGAAAGCAAACACAATGTTAGGATTTATAAACAGAAACGTTACGTACAAAAGCAAGGATGTGATATTGCCACTACACTTAAGTTTAATCAGACCACACCTTGAACATGCAGTGCAGTTTTGGACCCCACTTAAGCGAGGATATTCTCAAATTCGGAGCAGTTTAGCGAAAAACAACGAAATTGATTCCTTACTTGTGTAACAAACCATATGAGGAGAAACTGCAAGAGGCGCCTCCAGGGCAAACTGATAGAATGTTTCAAGATACTTAAAGGATTCAACAAAGTCACTATCGAACACTTCTTTACAGTAGCACCAACGTTACCTACGAGAGGACATGGATCAAAACTTAAAGGTCAACGAGTTAATCTGGACAGTAAGAAACATTTTGTTCATCAACGACATTACTGATACGTGCAAAAAGCTCCAAGGAAATGTTGTTCAGACCATCCTTGATATCTTCAAAATTAGGTTTGATCATCACTTACTTGTTACACTGCGGTAATGAATATTTCATTGGGTCGGTCGCCTTAACGCATTGGTATATCATGCTACCTAGACCTTGGGTCTGTGTTATGCTTGTATCTATGTAACTCTCTCTCTCTCTCTCTCTCTCTCTCTCTCTCTCTCTCTCTCTCTCTCTCTCTCTGTCAACCCGATATGACCATAAATAAAGGCAATATTCAAGGTATAAACATGAAAGTGATGCATGTCTGACTCTAAGTAAGGGTATGAATGAGTGATTTGAAATGAATGATGGTGTGAGCAAAGCTCTTCGATGTCGCTGTGGTTTTATAATGTTTTTTTAAAGCAACATTACGTGAGATGAGAGCGGAGTAGATTGATTATGGTGTAATGCTTAAACATGGAAAATTAGAAAAGATGTTGTTACAGCTACTGAATGCAGATGATTCTGTGTTCTTATTGAACATAGGGAAAGCTGGATGACAGAGTGGAAAATTTCAGATGTGTACAGTAAAAGTGGAATAATGAAAGTGAATGCGTATAAAGATAGTAAAACTTTAGTTTTTGAAAGGATGGAATATTATACTGTAAGATCAGTATGCGCTAAGGTACAAGTTGTGGTTGAGCTAGGTATCTGGGAGTAACACTTACTAAGGATAGAAGTAGAGAAACTGTAGTTGAAAGAAGAGCATATTAGAATTTGTTACCCTGACTGCATAGCATATATTTTCGTTCATATTTCACTGGGATATCACGTTAGAATATTTAGCAAAATAAAGAGCAAGAGTTCATAACAATGTATCTTCACTCACAGAACAAACTGGGAATCTTATGGGCCACACGTTAAGGGTCGTGACAGTAACTTACTTCCCCTATATGGACTTCAACCGTGATAATGAGGAACCAGGCACTTCTGTCACGCCAAAGGACTCTGTGGATACACGGCTGTTGACCACCTTCACCAGGACACTTAACTTTACGTAAGAACAGTCAAGGCTCATAGCACAGTTGACACCTATGTAAAACATATTACTGTATTCTATTTCACTTGTAAATCATATGACCATCAAAATTAAGGCTTATGTATATATATATATATATATATATATATATATATATATATATATATATATATATATATATATATATATATATATATATATATTGGAAAGGATCACAGTTTTGCGGGTGATCAAGATATTCCTATGAGTCAGCGGGGAAAATAAAACACGATAAGTTCCCAAGTGCACTTTCATGTAATAATCACATCATCAGGGGAGAAAAAAGAGAAAAATATAACAGTCAGTTGATATACATCGAAGAGACGAAGCTAGGAAGCCATTTAGTAAACATACGACTGTTCAAGACAGACAACGAGCGTTCATAAACTTATCATTTTACAAATCTTATCAACAATACAGTTATCTAATTTGTATAGACCATCACAAATATTAAGATTATAATTCTTTGCGTATTTGATAATATATCCATTACTATTCATTTCAACATGACAGAGTTAAATTATCATCATTTCAACCTAGGTTTCTTAGGGCATTACGTATTTGCAGTCCAGAGTTTATTGATGATGAGATGGAGAAGATATATTCTATTGGATCTAAGTTAAAGTACCCTAGATCTTTCATTGATAAATCCCTTAATTTAGCAAAGAAATCATTTTATGGAGTTGGGCTAAAACCTCCCATTGACACCAAGAATCTTTAAGTTCTCCCTTTTGATAATAATTTTAGTTTACCTCCCATGTTGCTTAAATCCTTTAATGTAAATGTTGTCTTCAGCAACAGTAATACTATAAAGAATATCTAAATCAGGAATCACCAGAAAATTCTCCTAGATACATCTATAAAGTGCCATGTGAAATTTGCGATAAATTCTATGTTGGGCAGACTGATAAGGATCTTTCTGTTAGACATAAGCAACATAAATACAGTATAAGAACGGGACAAGAATCGAATGCCTTGTTTAATCACGTTAAGAACTATGATCACGGTATTGACTGGAGTAATGCCATATCAGTTATTAACTCTAAATCTATCACCACGAGAAAAATAATTGAATCTTCTATCATTAAATACATAAAGAATTATAATCTTAATATTGCTGATGGTCTATACAAATTACACAACTTATTGTTGATAAAATTTGCAAAATGATAAGTTTATGAACGATCGTTGTCTGTCTTGGGCAATCGCATGTTTACCAAATGGCGCCCTAGCTTCGTCTCTTCGTTGTACATCAACTGGCTGTTATATTTCTCTCTTGTGTCAACCCTAATGACGTGATCATTACACGAAAGTGCACTTAGGAACTAATCGTGTTTCATTTTCACCGTAGACTCATAGGAATATACTTGATCACACGCAAAATTGTGATCCTTTCAAATATATATATATATATATATATATATATATATATATATATATATATATATATATATATATATATATATATATATATTATCCCTGGGGATAGGGGAGAAAGAATACTTCCCACGTATTCCCTGCGTGTCGTAGAAGGCGACTAAAAGGGGAGGGAGCGGGTGGCTGGAAATCCTCCCCTTTCTTGTTTTTTTTTTTAATTTTCCAAAAGAAGGAACAGAGAAGGGGGTCAGGTGAGGATATTCCCTCTAAGGCCCAGTTCTCTGTTCTTAACGCTACCTCTCTAACGCGGGAAATGGCAAATAGTATGAAAAGAAAAAAAAAAAAAAAAAAAAATATATATATATATATATATATATATATATATATATATATATATATATATATATATATATATATATATATATATATATTTCTTTCTTTTATACTATTCGCCATTTCCCGCATTAGCGAGGTAGCGTTAAGAACAGAGGACGGGGCCCTTGAGGGAATATCCTCACCTGGCCCCCTTCTCTGTTCCCTCTTTTTGAAAATTATAAAAAAATGAGAGGGGAGGATTTCCAGCCCCCCGCTCCCTTCCCTTTTAGTCGCCTTCTACGACACGCAGGGAATACGTGGGAAGCATTCTTTCTCCCCTGTCCCCAGGGAGAAAATTTATGAATTTATGTATGAATATGTATATAAATGGAACAATGCACAATTATTCGAAGTAATACTGGAGTATTTTCGCAATGTATTTACTATAAAAATGGTAAATCTTTGGGATGATTATAACAGAAATTTAAACTACTGTCAAACAAGGCCATTTCAATAAAACTAAATATATATATATTATAATTTGTCGCTGTCTCCCGAGTTAGCGAGGTAGCGGAAGGAAACGACGAAAGAATGGCCCAACCCACCCACATAAACATTTATATAATACGCGTCCAAACACGCACATATACATACCTATACATTTCAATGTATATATATATAAATATATATATATATACATATATATATATATATATATTTTTTTTTTTTTTTTCTTTTTTATTATACTTTGTCGCTGTCTCCCGCGTTTGCGAGGTAGCGCATTCATACCCGCTGCCCCCATCCACGTCGCATGTGCGCGACGTAGCGCTAGGAATAGACAACAAAGGCCACATTCGCTTACACTCAGTCTCTAGATGTCATGTATATTGCACCGAAACCACAGCCCCCTTTCCATATTCAGGACCTACAAAACTTTCCATGGTTTACCCCAGACTCTTCATATGCCCATTGACTGCACGTCGACTCCGGTATACCACATCGTTCCAATTCACTCTATTTCTTGGGTATGTTTGAGGAAATAGTGGTTCCAACAATGTTATATAGTTGTGAGGCATGGGCTATAGATAGGGTTGTGCAGAGGAGGGTGGATGTGTTGGAAATGAGATGTTTGAGGACAATATGTGGTGTGAGGTGGTTTGATCATGTAAGTAATGAAAGGGTAAAAGAGATGTGTAGTAATGAATAGAGTGTAGTTGAGAGAGCAGAAGAGGGTGTATTGAAATGGTTTGGTCACATGGAGAGAATGAGTGAGGAAGGATTGACCAAGAGGATATATGTGTCAGAGGAGGACAGACTTAGGAAACGTGGGAAACCAAGCTGGAGGTGGAAGGTTGGGATGAAAAAGATTTTGACGGGTCAGGGTCTGAACATGTAGGAGGGTGAAGGGCGCGCAAAGAATAAATTGAAATGGAGCGATGTGGTATACCGGGTTCGATTGAACAAAGGTATGTGAAGCGTCTGGGGTAAACCATGGAAAGTTTTGTGGGGTATGGATATGGAAAGGAAGCTGTGGTTCCGGTACATTACACGTGACAGATAGAGACTGAGAGTGAACGAATGTGGCTTTTTGTCATTTCCTAGCGCTACCTCAAGTGGGGAGGGGGAGGATACTTCGTTCACTCTCAGTCTCTATCTGTCACATGTAATATACCGAAACCACAGCTTCCTTTCCATATCCAGACCCCACAAAACTTTCCATGGTTTACCCCAGACGCTTCACATGCCCTGATTCAATCCATTGACAGCACGTCGATCCCGGTATACCACATCGATCTAATTCACTCTATTCCTTGCACTCCTTTCACCGTCCTGCATGTTCAGGCCCCGATCACACAAAATCTTTTTCACTCCATCTTTCCACCTCCAATTTGGTCTCCCTCTTCTCCTCGTTCCCTCCACCTCCGATACATATATCCTCTTGGTCAATCTTTCCTCACTCATTCTCTCCACGTGCCCACGCCATTTCAAGACACCATCTTCTGCTCTCTCAACCACGCTCTTTTTATTTCCACACATCTCTCTTACCCTTACATTACTTACTCGATCAAACCACCTAACACCACATACTGTCCTCAAACATCTCATTTCCAGCACATCCACCCTCCTGCGCACAACTCTATCCATAGCCCATGCCTCGCAGCCATACAAAATTGTTGGAACCACTATTCCTTCAAACATACCCATTTTTGCTGTCGGAGATAATGTTCTCGACTTCTACACATTCTTCAAGGCTCCTAGGATTTTTGCCCCCCCCCCCCCCCCCCCCCCCCCCCCACCCACCCACCCACCCACCCCACCCTATGATTCACTTCCGCTTCCATGGTTCCATCTGCTGCCAGATCCACTCTCAGATATCTATAGCACTTTACTTCCTCCAGTTTTCCTCCATTCAAACTTACCTCCCAATTCACTTGACCCTCAACCCTACTGTACCTAATAACCTTGCTCTTATTCACATTTACTCTTAACTTTCTTCTTTCACACACTTTACCAAACTCAGTCACCAGCTTCTGCAGTTTCTCACATGAATCAGCCACCAGCGCTGTATCATCAGCGAACAACAACTGACTCACTTAACAAGCTCTCTCATCCCCAACAGACTTCATACTTGCCCCTCTTTCCAAAACTCTTGCATTCACCTCCCTAACAACCCCATCCATAAACAAATTAAACAACCATGGAGACATCACACACCCCTCACGTGTAGTAGATGGCGACTAAAGTGGACGGGACCTGGAGGCCAGAAACCCTCTCCTCATTGTATTTTAACTTTCCCAAAGGTGAAACAGAAGGAGGCACGCGGGGAGTGCTCATCTTCCTCGAAGGACTGAGATTGGGGTCTCTAAATGTGTATAGATGTAACCTAGATAAGAAAAAAGGAGAGAGAGGTAGTATATTTGAGGGAAGGAACCTAGCTGTTTTCTCTCTGAGTGAAACGAAGCTCAAGGATAAAGGAAAAGAGTGGTTCTTGAATGTCTTGGGAGTAAAGTCAGGGGTTTCTGAGAAGAGAAGAGCAAGGGAAGGAGTAGCACTTCTGAAACAGGACTGGTGTGAGTATATGATAGAGTGTAACAAAGTAAACTCTAGATTGATTTGAGTAAAACTGAAAGTGGATGGAGAGAGGTGTGTGATTATTGGAGCATATGCACCCGGGGATGAGAAGAAAGATCATAAAAGGCAAGTGATATAGGAGCAGCTGAGTGAGTGTGTCAGTAGTTTTAATGTGCGAGACCGTGTTATAGTGATAGGTGATTTGAATGCAAAAGTAAGTAATGTGGCAGTTGAGGGTATAATTGGTGTGCATAGGGTGTTCAGTGTTGTAAATTAAAATGGAGAAGAGCTTGTACATTAATGTGCTGAAAAAGGTCTGGTGATTGGGAATACTTGGTTTAAAAAGATATATATATATATATATATATATATATATATATATATATATATATATATATATATATATATATATATATATATATATATATGTATATATATAAGTATACGGATATAAGTACGAGAGATGCCCAGAGAGCGTTATTGGATTACTTGTTAATTGATAGGCGCGCGAAGACTTTTGGATGTGAATATGCTGAGAGGTGCAACTGGTAGGATGTCTGATCATTATCTTTCGAAGCGAAGGTGAAGATTTGCAGAGATTTTCAGAAAAGAAGAGAGAATTTTGGGGTGAAGAGAGTGGCGAGACTAAGTGAGCTTAGGAAGGAGACTTGTGTGAGGAAGTACCAGGAGAGACTGAGTACAAAATGCAAAAAGGTGAGAACAAAGGAGGTAAGGGGAGTGGGGGAGGAATGGGATGTATTTAGAGAAGCAGTGATGGCTTGCGCAGTGGATACTTGTGGCATGAGAAGAGTGGGAGGTGGGCAGATTAGAAAGGGGAGTGAGTGGTGGGATGAAGAAGTAAGATTATTAGTGAAAGAGAAGAGAGAGGGGCTTTGACGAATTTTGCAGAGAAAAAATGCACATGACTCGGAGATGTATAAAAGAAAGAGGCAGGAGGTCAAGAGGAAGGTGCAAGAGATGAAAAAGAGGGCAGATGAGGGTTAGGGTGAGAGAGTATCATTAAACTTTAGGGAGAATAGAAAAATAAGATGTTTTGGAAGGAGGTAAATAAAGTGCGTAAGACAAGGGAACAAACGGGAACTTCAGTGAAGGGAGCTAATGGGGAGGTGACAATAGGTAGTGGTGATGTGAGAAGGAGATGCAGTGAGTATTATGAAGGTTTGTTGAATGTGTTTGATGATTGAGTTTCAGATATAGTGTGTTTTGGTCGAGGTGGTGTGCAAAGTAGGAGGGTTAGGGGGAATGACTTGGTAAACAGAGAATAAGTAGTAAAACCTTTACAGAAGATGAAAGCCGGCAAGGCAGCGGGTTTGGATGGTATTGCAGTGGAATTTATTAAAAAAATGGGGTGACCGCATTGTTGACAGGTTGGTGAGGTTATTTAATGTATGTATGACTTATGGTGAGGTGCCTGAGGATTGGCAGAATGCTTGCATAGTGCCATTGTAGAAACGCAAAGAGGATAAATGTGAGTGCTCAAATTACAGAGGTATAAGTTTGTTGAGTATTCCTTGGAAATTATATGGGAAGGTACTGATTGAGAGGGTGAAGGCATGTACAGAGCATCAGATTGGGGAAGAGCAGTGTAGTTTCAAAAGTGGTAGAGGATGTGTGGATCAGGTGTTTGCTATGAAGAATGTATGTGAGAAATACTTATAAAAGCAAATGGATTTGTATGTAGCATTTATGGATCTAGAGAAGGCATATGATCGACTTGATAGAGATGCTCTGTGGAAGGTATAAAGAATATATGGTACGTGAGGCATGCTGTCAGAAGCAGTGAAAAGTTTTTATCGGGGATGTAAGGCATGTGTACGTGTAAGAAGAGAGGAAAGTGATTGGTTCTCAGTGAATGTTGGTTTGCAGCAGTGGTGTGTGATATCTCCATGGTTGTTCAATTTGTTTATGGACGTGGTTGTTAGAGAGGTGAATGAAAGAATTTCTGAAAGAGGGGCAAGTATGCAGTCTGTTGTAGATGAAAGAGCTTGGGAAGTGAGTTAGTTGTTTTTCGCTGATGATACAGCGCTGGTGGCTTATTCGTGTGAGAAACTGCTGAACCTGGTAACTGAGTTTGGTAAAGTGAGTGAGAGAAGAAAGCTGAGAGTAAATATGAATAAGAATAAGATTATTAGGTACAGTACGGTTGAGGGACAAGTCAATTGGGAGGTAAGATTGAATGGAGAATAATTGGAGGAAGTAAAGTGTTTTAGATATCTGGGAGAGAATCTGGCACTGGATGGAACCATGGAAGCGGAAGTGAATCATAGGGTGGGGGAGGGGACGAAAGTCATGCGAGCGTTGAAGAATGTGTGGAAGTCGAGAACATTACCTCGGAAAGCAAAAATGTGTTTGTTTGAAGGAATAGTGGTTCCAACAATATTATATGGTTGCGAGGCGTGGGCTATAGATAGAGTTGTGCGAAGGAGGGTGGATGTGCTGGAAATGAGATGTTTGAGGACAATATGTGGTGTGAGGTGGTTTGATCGAGTAAGTAACGTAAGGGTAAGAGAGATGTGTGGAAATAAAAAGAGCGTGGTTGAGAAAGCCGAAGAGGGTGTTTTGAAATGGTTTGGTCACATAGTGAGAATGAGTGAGGAAAGTTTGAACAAGAGGATATGTGTCAAAGGTGGTGGTAATGAGGAGAAGTGGGAAACCAAATTGGAGGTGGAAAGATGTAGTGAAAAAGATTTTGAGTGATCGGGGCCTGAACATGCAGGAGGGTGAAAGGTTTGAAAGGAATAGAGTGAATTTGAACGATGCGGTATACCGGGGTCGACGTGCTGTAAATGGATTGAACTAGGGCATGTGAAGCGTCTTGGGTAAACCATGGAAAGTTCTCTGGGGCCTGGATGTGGAAAGGGATTGGTTTCGGTGCATTATTACATGACAGCTAGAGACTGAGTGTGAACGAAAGTGGCCTTTTTTGTCTTTTCCTAGCGCTAGGTCGCTAACGCAGGAGACAGTGACAATGTAAAATAATAATGAACATTTTTCTTTTTTTAAACTATTCGCCATTTCCTGCGTTAGCGAGGTAGCGTTAGGAACAGAGAACTGGGCCTTTTTTGGAATATTCTCACCTGGCCCCCTCTGTTCAATCTCTTGGAAAATTAAAGAAAAACGAGAGGGGAGGATTTCCAGCCCCCCGCTCCCTCCCCTTTCAGTCGCCTTTTACGACACGCAGGGAATACGTGGGAAGTATTCTTAATATAATATTTTATAATAATATTTTTTTTTTTGCCTTGTCGCTGTCTCCCACGTTTGCGAGGTAGCGCAGGGAAAAAGACGAAAGAAATGGCCCAACCCACCCCCATACACATGTATATACATACACGTCCACACACGCAAATATACATAACCATACATCGCAATGTACACATATATATACACACACAGACACAACCATACATGCACACAATTCACACTGTCTGCCTCTATTCATTCCCATCGCCACCTCGCCACACATGGATTAACATCCCCCTCCCCCCTCATGTGTGCGAGGTAGCGCTAGGAAAAGACAACAAAGGCCCAATTCGTTCACACTCAGTCTCTAGCTGTAATGCAATAATGCCCGAAACCACAGCTCCTTGTCCACATCCAGGCCCCACAGAACTTTCCATGGTTTACCCCAGACGCTTCACATACCCTGGTTCAATCCACTGACAGCACGTCGACCCCGGTATACCACATCGATCCAATTCACTCTATTCCTTTCCCGCCTTTCACCCTCCTGCATGTTCAGGCCCCGATCACTCAAAATCTTTTACAATCCATCTTTCCACCTCCAATTTGGTCTCCCATCTCTCGTCG
>NC_092225.1:44159657-44218177 GCF_036320965.1 Panulirus ornatus | reverse complement strand
AAAATGGTAAATCTTTGGGATGATTATAACAGAAATTTAAACTACTGTCAAACAAGGCCATTTTAATAAAACTAAATATATAAATTATACTTTGTTGCTGTCTCCCGAGTTAGCGAGGTAGCGGAAGGAAACGACGAAAGAATGGCCCAACCCACCCACATAAACATTTATATAATACGCGTCCAAACACGCACATATACATACCTATACATTTCAATGTATATATATATATATATATATATATATATATATATATATATATATATATATATATATATATATATATTTATATACACATGCACATTCATACCCACTGACCCCATCCACGTCGCATGTGCGCGACGTAGCACTAGGAATAGACAACAAAGGCCACATTCGCTTACACTCAGTCTCTATATGTCATGTATAATGCACCGAAACCACAGCCCCCTTTCCATATTCAGGACCTACAAAACTTTCCATGGTTTACCCCAGAGTCTTCATATGCCCATTGACTGCACGTCGACTCCGGTATACCACATCGTTCCAATTCACTCTATTTCTTGGGTACGTTTGAGGGAATAGTGGTTCCAACAATGTTATATAGTTGTGAGGCATGGGCTATAGATAGGGTTGTGCAGAGGAGGGTGGATGTGCTGGAAATGAGATGTTTGAGGACAATATGTGGTGTGAGGTGGTTTGATCATGTAAGTAATGAAAGGGTAAAAGAGATGTGTAGTAATGAATAGAGTGTAGTTGAGAGAGCAGAAGAGGGTGTATTGAAATGGTTTGGTCACATGGAGAGAATGAGTGAGGAAGGATTGACCAAGAGGATATATGTGTCAGAGGAGGACAGACTGAGGAGACGTGGGAAACCAAGCTGGAGGTGGAAGGTTGGGATGAAAAAGATTTTGACGGGTCAGGGTCTGAACATGTAGGAGGGTGAAAGGCGCGCAAAGAATAAATTGAAATGGAGCGATGTGGTATACCGGGTTCGATTGAACAAAGGTATGTGAAGCGTCTGGGGTAAATCATGGAAAGTTTTGTGGTGTATGGATATGGAAAGGAAGCTGTGTTTCGGTACATTACACGTGACAGATAGAGACTCAGAGTGAACGAATGTGGCTTTTTGTCATTTCCTAGCGCTACCTCAAGTGGGGAGGGGGAGGATACTTCGTTCACTCTCAGTCTCTATCTGTCACATGTAATGTACCGAAACCACAGCTTCCTTTCCATATCCAGACCCCACAAAACTTTCCATGGTTTACCCCAGACGCTTCACATGCCCTGATTCAATCCATTGACAGCACGTCGACCCCGGTATACCACATCGATCTAATTCACTCTATTCCTTGCACTCCTTTCACCCTCCTGCATGTTCAGGCCCCGATCACACAAAATCTTTTTCACTCCATCTTTCCACCTCCAATTTGGTCTCCCACTTCTCCTCGTTCCCTCCACCTCCGATACATATATCCTCTTGGTCAATCTTTCCTCACTCATTCTCTCCACGTGCCCAAACCATTTCAAAACACCATCTTCTGCTCTCTCAACCACGCTCTTTTTATTTCCACACATCTCTCTTACCCTTACATTACTTACTCGATCAAACCACCTAACACCACATATTGTCCTCAAACATCTCATTTCCAGCACATCCACCCTCCTGCGCACAACTCTATCCATAGCCCATGCCTCGCAGCCATACAAAATTGTTGGAACCACTATTCCTTCAAACATACCCATTTTTGTTGTCGGAGATAATTTTCTCGACTTCCACACATTCTTCAAGGCTCCCAGGATTTTGCCCCCCCCCCTCCACCCTATGATTCACTTCCGCTTCCATGGTTCCATCTGCTGCCAGATCCACTCTCAGATATCTAAAGCACTTTACTTCCTCCAGTTTTCCTCCATTCAAACTTACCTCCCAATTCACTTGACCCTCAACCCTACTGTACCTAATAACCTTGCTCTTATTCACATTTACTCTTAACTTTCTTCTTTCACACACTTTACCAAACTCAGTCACCAGCTTCTGCAGTTTCTCACATGAATCAGCCACCAGCGCTGTATCATCGGCGAACAACAACTGACTCACTTAACAAGCTCTCTCATCCCCAACAGACTTCATACTTGCCCCTCTTTCCAAAACTCTTGCATTCACCTCCCTAACAACCCCATCCATAAACAAATTAAACAACCATGGACACATCACACACCCCTGCCGCAAACCTACATTCACTGAGAACCAATCACTTTCCTCTCTTCCTACACGTACACCTGCCTTACATCCTCGATAAAAACTTTTCACTGCTTCTAACAACTTGCCTCCCACACCATATATTCTTAGTACCTTCCACAGAGCATGTCTATCAACTCTATCATATGCCTTCTCCAGATTTATAAATGCTACATACAAATCCATTTGCTTTTCTAAGTATTTCTCACATACATTCTTCAAAGCAAACACCTGATCCACACATCCTTTACCACTTCTGAAACAACACTGCCCTTCCCTGGGGATAGGGGAGAAAGATTACTTCCCACGCATTCCTCACGTGTAGTAGAAGGCGACTAAAGGGGACGGGACCTGGAGGCTAGAAACCCTCCCCTCATTGTATTTTAACTTTCCCAAAGGTGAAACAGAAGGAGGCACGCGGGGAGTGCTCATCTTCCTCGAAGGACTGAGATTGGGGTCTCTAAATGTGTATAGATGTAACCTAGATAAGAAAAAAGGAGAGATAGGTAGTATATTTGAGGGAAGGAACCTAGCTGTTTTCTCTCTGAGTGAAACGAAGCTCAAGGATAAAGGAAAAGAGTGGTTCGGGAATGTCTTGGGAGTAAAGTCAGGGGTTTCTGAGAAGAGAAGAGCAAGGGAAGGAGTAGCACTTCTGAAACAGGACTGGTGGGAGTATATGACAGAGTGTAACAAAGTAATCTCTAGATTGATATGAGTAAAACTGAAAGTGGATGGAGAGAGGTGTGTGATTATTGGAGCATATGCACCCGGGGATGAGAAGAAAGATCATAAAAGGCAAGTGATATAGGAGCAGCTGAGTGAGTGTGTCAGTAGTTTTAATGTGCGAGACCGTGTTATAGTGATAGGTGATTTGAATGCAAAAGTAAGTAATGTTGCAGTTGAGGGTATAATTGGTGTGCATAGGGTGTTCAGTGTTGTAAATTAAAATGGAGAAGAGCTTGTACATTAATGTGCTGAAAAAGGACTGGTGATTGGGAATACCTGGTTTAAAAAGATATATATATATATATATATATATATATATATATATATATATATATATATATATATATATATATATATATATATATATATAAGTATACGGATATAAGTACGAGAGATGCCCAGAGAGCGTTATTGGATTACGTGTTAATTGATAGGCGCGCGAAGACTTTTGGATGTGAATATGCTGAGAGGTGCAACTGGTAGGATGTCTGATCATTATCTTTCGAAGCGAAGGTGAAGATTTGTAGAGATTTTCAGAAAAGAAGAGAGAATTTTGGGGTGAAGAGAGTGGCGAGACTAAGTGAGCTTAGAAAGGAGACTTGTGTGAGGAAGTACCGGGAGAGACTGAGTACAAAATGCAAAAAGGTGAGAACAAAGAAGGTAAGGGGAGTGGGGGAGGAATGGGATGTATTTAGGGAAGCAGTGATGGCTTGCGCAGGGATACTTGTGGCATGAGAAGAGTGGGAGGTGGGCAGATTAGAAAGGGGAGTGAGTGGTGGGATGAAGAAGTAAGATTATTAGTGAAAGAGAAGAGAGAGGGGCTTTGACGAATTTTGCAGAGAAAAAATGCACATGACTCGGAGATGTATAAAAGAAAGAAGCAGGAGGTCAAAAGGAAGGTGCAAGAGATGAAAAAGATGGCAGATGAGGGTTGGGGTGAGAGAGTATCATTAAACTTTAGGGAGAATAGAAAAATAAGATGTTTTGGAAGGAGGTAAATAAAGTGCGTAAGACAAGGGAACAAACGGGTACTTCAGTGAAGGGAGCTAATGGGGAGGTGACAATAGGTAGTGGTGATGTGAGAAGGAGATGCAGTGAGTATTGTGAAGGTTTGTTGAATGTGTTTGATGATTGAGTTTCAGATATAGTGTGTTTTGGTCGAGGTGGTGTGCAAAGTGAGAGGGTTAGGGGGAATTACTTGGTAAACAGAGAATAAGTAGTAAAAACTTTACAGAAGATGAAAGCTGGCAAGGCAGCGGGTTTGGATGGTATTGCAGTGGAATTTATTAAAAAAATGGGGTGACCGCATTGTTGACAGGTTGGTGAGGTTATTTAATGTATGTATGACTTATGGTGAGGTGCCTGAGGATTGGCAGAATGCTTGCATAGTGCCATTGTAGAAACGCAAAGAGGTTAAATGTGAGTGCTCAAATTACAGAGGTATAAGTTTGTTGAGTATTCCTGGTAAATTATATGGGAGGGTATTGATTGAGAGGGTGAAGGCATGGACAGAGCATCAGATTGGGGAAGAGCAGTGTAGTTTCAGAAGTGGTAGAGGATGTGTGGATCAGGTGTTTGCTTTGAAGAATGTATGTGAGAAATACTTATAAAAGCAAATGGATTTGTATGTACCATTTATGGATCTAGAGAAGGCATATGATCGACTTGATAGAGATGCTCTGTGGAAGGTATTAAGAATATATGGTACGTGAGGCATGTTGTTAGAAGCAGTGAAAAGTTTTTATCGGGGATATAATGCATGTGTACGTGTAGGAAGAGAGGAAAGTGATTGGTTCTCAGTGAATGTTGGTTTGCAGCAGTGGTGCGTGATATCTCCATGGTTGTTCAATTTGTTTATGGACGGGGTTGTTTGAGAGGTGAATGAAAGAATTTCTGAAAGAGGGGCAAGTATGCAGTCTGTTGTAGATGAAAGAGCTTGGGAAGTGAGTTAGTTGTTGTTCGCTGATGATACAGCGCTGGTGGCTTATTCGTTTGAGAAACTGCTGAACCTGGTAACTGAGTTTGGTAAAGTGAGTGAGAGAAGAAAGCTGAGAGTAAATATGAATAAGAATAATGTTATTAGGTACAGTAGGGTTGAGGGACAAGTCAATTGGGAGGTAAGATTGAATGGAGAATAATTGGAGGAAGTAAAGTGTTTTAGATATCTGGGAGAGAATCTGGCACTGGATGGAACCATGGAAGCGGAAGTGAATCATAGGGTGGGGGAGGGGACGAAAGTCATGCGAGCGTTGAAGAATGTGTGGAAGTCGAGAACATTACTTCGGAAAGCAAAAATGGGTTTGTTTGAAGGAATAGTGGTTCCAACAATGTTATATGGTTGCGAGGCGTGGGCTATAGATAGAGTTGTGCGGAGGAGGATGGATGTGCTGGAAATGAGATGTTTGAGGACAATATGTGGTGTGAGGTGGTTTGATCCATTAAGTGATAATAGGATAAGAGAGAATTGTGGTAATAAAAAGAGTGTGGTTGAGAAAGCCGAAGAGGGTGTTTTGAAATGGTTTGGTCACATAGTGAGAATGAGTGAGGAAAGTTTGAACAAGAGGATATATGTGTCAAAGGTGGGGGTAACGAGGAGAAGTGGGAAACCAAATTGGAGGTGGAAAGATGTAGTGAAATAGATTTTGAGTGATCGGGGCCGAACCATGCAGGAGGGTGAAAGGTTTTGAAAGGAATAGAGTGAATTGGAGCGATGCGGTAT
This sequence comes from Panulirus ornatus, assembly GCF_036320965.1. Lineage (NCBI taxonomy): Eukaryota > Metazoa > Arthropoda > Malacostraca > Decapoda > Palinuridae > Panulirus > Panulirus ornatus. The sequence goes on along the minus strand of NC_092225.1, from coordinate 44,212,514 downwards.
ACCGGGGTCGACGTGCTGTAAATGGATTGAACCAGGGCATGTGAAGCGTCTGGGGTAAACCATGGAAAGTTCTCTGGGGCCTGGATGTGGAAAGGGAGTGGTTTCGGTGCATTATTACATGACAGCTAGAGACTGAGTGTGAACGAAACTGGCCTTTTTTGTCTTTTCCTAGCGCTAGGTCGCTAACGCAGGAGACAGCGACAATGTAAAATAATAATGAACATTTTTCTTTTTTTCAAAGTATTCGCCATTTCCCGCGTTAGCGAGGTAGCGTTAGGAACAGAGGATTGGGCCTTTTTTGGAATATCCTCACCTGGCCCCCTCTGTTCCTTCTTTTGGAAAATTAAAAAAAAAACGAGAGGGGAGGATTTCCAGCCCCCCGCTCAATCCCCTTTTAGTCGCCTTCTACGAAACGCAGGGAATACGTGGGAAGTATTCTTAATATAATATTTTATAATAATATCTTTTTTTTTTTGCCTTGTCGCTGTCTCCCACGTTTGCGAGGTAGCGCAGGGAAACAGACGAAAGAAATGGCCCAACCCACCCCCATACACATGTATATACATACACGTCCACACACGCAAATATACATACCCATACATCGCAATGTACACATATATATACAAACACAGACACAACCATACATGCACACAATTCACACTGTCTGCCTCTATTCATTCCCATCGCCACCTCGCCACACATGGATTAACATCCCCCTCCCCCCTTATGTGTGCGAGGTAGCGCTAGGAAAAGAAAACAAAGACCCAATTCGTTCACACTCAGTCTCTACCTGTAATGCAATAATGCCCGAAACCACAGCTCCTTTTCCACATCCAGGCCCCACAGAACTTTCCATGGTTTACCCCAGACGCTTCACATGCCCTGGTTCAATACATTGACAGCACGTCGACCCCGGTATACCACATCGATCCAATTCACTCTATTCCTTTCCCGCCTTTCACCCTCCTGCATGTTCAGGCCCCGATCACTCAAAATCTTTTACACTCCATCTTTCCACCTCCAATTTGGTCTCCCACTTCTCGTCGTTCCCTCCACCTATGACACATATATCCTCTTGGTCAATCTTTCCTCGCTCATTCTTTCCATGTGCCTAAACCATTTCAAAACACCTCTTCTGCTCTCTTTTTATTTTAACACATCTCTCTTACCCTTACATTACTTACTCGATCAAACCACCTCACACCATATATTGTCCTCATACATCTCATTTCCAGCACATCCACCCTCCTGACCACAACTCTATCCATAGCAAAGGACTCGCAAGCATAAAACATTGTTGGAACCACTATTCCTTCAAACATACCCAATTTTGCTTTCGGAGATAATGTTCTCGACTTCCACACATTCATCAAAGCCCCCAGGATTCTCGCCCCCTCCCCCAAGCTATGAGTCACTTCCGCTTCCATGGTTCCATCCGCTGCCAGATCCACTCCCAGATATCTAAAAGACTTCACTTCTTCCAGTTTTTCTCCATTCAAACTTACCTCCCAATTGACTTGACCCTCCACCTTACTGTACCTAAAAACCTTGTTCTTATTCAAAATTACTCTTAACTTTCTTCTTTCACACACTTTACCAAACTCAGTCACCGGCTTCTGCAGTTTCTCACATGAATCAGCCACCAACGCTGTATCATCAGCGAACAACAACTGACTCACTTCCCAAGCTATCTCATCCCCAACAGACTTCATACTTACCCCTCTTACCAAAACTCTTGCATTCATATCCCTAACAACCCCATCCATAAACAAATTAAACAACCATGGACACATCACACACCCCTGCCACAAAACTACATTCACTGAGAACCAATCACTTTCCTCTCTTCCTGCACGTACACATGCCTTACATCCTCGATAAAAACTTCTCACTGTTTCTACCAACTTGCCTCCCGCACCACATATTCTTAGTACCTTCCACAGAGCATGTCTATCAACTCTATCTCATGCATTCTCCAGATCCATAAATGCAACATACAAATCCATTTGCTTTTCTAAGTATTTCTTTCACACATTCTTCAAAGCAAACACCTGATCCACACATCCTCTACGACTTCTGAAACCACACTGCTCTTCCCCAATCTGATGATCTGTACATGCCTTCACCTTCTCAATCAATACCCTCGCATATAATTTGCCAGGAATACTAGAGAAACTTATACATCTGTAATTTGAGCACTTACTCTTATCCCCTTTGCCTTTGTACAATGGTACTGTGCACGCATTCCGCCAATCCTCAGGCAACTCACCATGAATCATACATTCATTAAATAACCTTGACAACCAGTCAACAATATAGTTACCCACTTTTTTGATATATTCCACTTCAGTACCATCCAAACCTTCTGCCTTGCCGGCTTTCATCTTTCGCAAAGCTTTTACTACCTCTTCTCTGTTTACCAAATCACTTTCCCTAACCCTCGCACTTTGCACACCATCTCGAACAAAACACCCTATATCTGCCACTCTATCATCAAACACATTCAACAAACCTTCAAAATACTCACTCAATCTCCTTCTCACATCACCACTACTTGTTATCACTTTCCCATTAGCGCCATTCACTGAAGTTCCCATTTGCTCCCTTGTCTTACGCACTTTATTTATATATATATATATATATATATATATATATATATATATATATATATATATATATATATATATATATATATATATATATATATATATATATATTCATACATATATATATATATATATATATATATATATATATATATATAAATATATATATATATATATATATATATATATATATATATATATATATATATATATATATATATATGTATATATATATATATATATATATATATATATATATATATATATATATATATATATATATATATATATATATATAAATATATATATATATATATATATATATATATATATATATATATATATATATATATATATATATATATATATATATATATATATATATATATATATATATATATATATATATATATATATATATATATATATATATATATATATATATATATATATATATATATATATATGTAAGGGCGAAAATGGGGAGGTGATAACAAGGATTGGTGATGTGAGAAGGAGATGGAGTGAGTATTCTGAAGGTTTGTTGAATGTGTTTGATGATAGAGCGGCAGACATAGGGTGTTTTGGTTGAGGTGGTTTGCAAAGTGAGAGGGTTAAGGAAAATTATTTGGTAAACAGAGAAGAGGTAGTAAAAGCTTTGCGGAAGATGAAAGACGGCAAGGCAGCAGGTTTGGATGGTATTGCAGAGGAATTTATTAAAAAACTGGGTGACTGTATTATTGACTGGTTGGTAAGGTTATTTAATGTATGTATGACTCATGGTGAGGTGCCTGAGGATTGGCGGAATGCATGCATAGTGCCATTGTACAAAGGTAAAGGGGATAAGAGTGAGTGCTCAAATTTCAGAGGTATAAGTTTGTTGAGTATTCGTGGTAAATTATATGGGAGGGTATTCATTGAGAGAGTGAAGGCATGTACAGAGAATCAGATTGGGGAAGAGAAGTGTGGTTTCAGAAGTGGTAGAGGATGTGTGGATCAGGTGTTTGCTTTGAAGAATGTAAGTGAGAAATACTTAGAAAAGCAAATGGATTTGTATGTAGCATTTATGGATCTGGTGAAGGCATATGATAGAGTTGATAGAGATGCTCTGTGGAAGGTGTTAAGAATATATTGTGTGGGAGGCAAGTTGTTAGAAGCAGTGAAAAGTGTTTATCGAGGATGTAAGGCATGTGTACGTGTAGGAAGAGATGAAAGAGATTGGTTCTCAGTGAATGTAGGTTTCCGGCAGGGGTGTGTGATGTCTCCATGGTTGATAATTTGTTTATGGATGGGGTTGTTAGGGAGGTGAATGCAAGAGTTTTGGAAAGAGGGGCAAGTATGAAGTCTGTTGTGGATGAGAGAGCTTGGGAAGTGAGTCAGTTGTTGTTCGCTGATGATACAGCGCTGGTGGCTGATTCATGTGAGAAACTGCAGAAGCTGGTGACTGAGTTTGGTAAAGTGTGTGAAAGAAGAAAGTTAAGAGTAAATGTGAAAAAGAGCAAGGTTATTAGGTACAGTAGGGTTGAGGGTCAAGTCAATTGGGAGGTAAGTTTGAATAGAGAAAAACTGGAGGAAGTAAAGTGTTTTAGATATCTGGTAGTGGATCTGGCAGCGGATGGAACCATGGAAGCGGAAGTAGATCATAGGGTAGGGGAGGGCGCAAAAATCCTGGGAGCCTTGAAAAATGTTTGGAAATCGAGGACATTATCTCGGAAAGCAAAAATGGGTATGTTTGAAGTAATAGTTGTTCCAATAATGTTGTATGGTTGCGAGGAGTGGGCTATGGATAGAGTTGTGCGCAGGAGGGTGGATGTGCTGGAAATGAGATGTTTTAGGACAATGTGTGGTGTGAGGTGGTTTCATCGAGTAAGTAACGTAAGGGTAAGAGAGATGTGTGGAAATAAAATGAGCGTGGTTGAGAGAGCAGGAAAGGGTGTTTTGAAATGGTTTGGGCACATGGAGAGAATGAGTGAGGAAAGATTGACCAAGAGGATATATGTGTCGGAGGTGGAGGGAACGAGGAGAAGTGGGAGACCAAATTGGAGGTGGAAAGATGGAGTGAAAAAGATTTTGTGTGATCGGGGCCTGAACATGCAGGAGGGTGAAAGGAGTGCAAAGAATAGAGTGAACTGGATCGATGTGGTATACCGGGGTTGATGTGCTGTCAGTGGATATAATCAGGACATGTGAAGCGTCTGGGGTAAACCATGGAAAGCTATATAGGTATATATATTTGCGTGTGTGGACGTGTATGTATATATATTATTATGGGGATGGGTTGGACCATTTCTACGTCTGTTTCCTTGCGCTACCTCGCAAACGCGGGAGATAGCGACAAAGCAAAAAAAAAAAAAAGATATATATATATATATATATATATATATATATATATATATATATATATTATATATATATATATATATATATATATATATATATATATATACATATATATATATATATATAATTATATATATATATATATATATATATATATATATATATATATATATATATATATATAATTATATATATATATATATATATATATATATATATATATATATATATATATATATATATATATATAATATATATATATATATATATATATATATACATATACATATATATATATATATATATATATATATATATATATATATATATATATACATATATATATATATATATATATATATATATATATATATATATATATATATATATATATATATATATATATATATATATATATATATATATATATATATTTTTTTTTTTTTTTTTTATACTTTGTCGCTGTCTCCCGCGTTTGCGAGGTAGCGCAAGGAAACAGACGAAAGAAATGGCCCAACCCCCCCCCCCCATACACATGTACATACACACGTCCACACACGCAAATATACATACCTACACAGCTTTCCATGGTTTACCCCAGACGCTTCACATGCCTTGCTTCAATCCACTGACAGCACGTCAACCCCTGTATACCACATGACTCCAATTCACTCTATTTCTTGCCCTCCTTTCACCCTCCTGCATGTTCAGGCCCCGATCACACAAAATCTTTTTCACTCCATCTTTCCACCTCCAATTTGGTCTCCCTCTTCTCCTCGTTCCCTCCACCTCCGACACATATATCCTCTTGGTCAATCTCTCCTCACTCATTCTCTCCATGTGCCCAAACCATTTCAAAACACCCTCTTCTGCTCTCTCAACCACGCTCTTTTTATTTCCACACATCTCTCTTACCCTTACGTTACTTACTCGATCAAACCACCTCACACCACACATTGTCCTCAAACATCTCATTTCCAGCACATCCATCCTCCTGCGCACATCTCTATCCATAGCCCACGCCTCGCAACCATACAACATTGTTGGAACCACTATTCCCTCAAACATACCCATTTTTGCTTTCCGAGATAATGTTCTCGACTTCCACACATTTTTCAAGGCTCCCAAAATTTTCGCCCCCTCCCCCACCCTATGATCCACTTCCGCTTCCATGGTTCCATCCGCTGACAGATCCACTCCCAGATATCTAAAACACTTCACTTCCTCCAGTTTTTCTCCATTCAAACTCACCTCCCAATTGACTTGACCCTCACCCCTACTGTACCTAATAACCTTGCTCTTATTCACATTTACTCTCAACTTTCTTCTTCCACACACTTTACCAAACTCAGTCACCAGCTTCTGCAGTTTCTCACATGAATCAGCCACCAGCGCTGTATCATCAGCGAACAACAACTGACTCACTTCCCAAGCTCTCTCATCCCCAACAGACTTCATACTTGCCCCTCTTTCCAGGACTCTTGCATTTACCTCCCTTACAACCCCATCCATAAACAAATTAAACAACCATGGAGACATCACACACCCCTGCCGCAAACCTACATTCACTGAGAACCAATCACTTTCCTCTCTTCCTACACGTACACATGCCTTACATCCTCGATAAAAACTTATATATATATATATATATATATATATATATATATATATATATATATATATATATATATATATATATATATATATATATATATATATATATATATATATATATATATATATATACATATATATATATATATATATATATATATATATATATATATATATATATATATATATATATATATATATATATATATATATATATATATATATATATATATATATATATATATAATAATAATTATTAGGAATACTTTCCACCGATTCCTCACGTCTCGTAGAAGGCGACTAGAGAGGACAGGAGCGTGGGGCCAGAAATCCTCACCTCCTTGTACTTTAACTCTATAAAATGGGAAACAGAAGAAGGAATCACGCGGGGAGAGCTCATCCTCATCGTAGACTCAGACTGGGGTGTCTAAATGTGTGTGGATGTAACCAAGATGAGAAAAAGGAGAGATAGGTAGTATGTTTGAGGAAAGGAATCTGGATGTTTTGGCTTTGAGTGAAACGAAGTTTAAGGGTAAAGGGGAAGAATGGTTTTGGAATGTCTTGAGAGTAAAGTCAGGGATTAGTGAGAGGACAAGAACAATGGAAGGAGTAGGCAGTATTCCTGAAACAGGAGTTGTGGGAGTATGTGATAGAATTGTAAGAAAGTAAATTCTAGATTACTATTGGTAAAACTGAAAGTTGATGGAGAGAGATGGGTGATTATTGGTGCATATGCACCTGGGCATGAGAAGAAAGATCACGAGAGGCAAGTGTTTAGGGAGCAGCTGAATAAATGTGTTAGTGGTTTTGATGCTCAAGACCGGGTTATAGTGATGGGTAATTTGAAAGCAAAGGTGAGTAATTTGGCAGTTGGGGGAATAATTGGTATACATGGGGTGTTCAGTGTTGTAAATCTAAATGGTGAAGAGCTTGTAGATTAATGTGCTGAAATAGGACTGGTGATTTGGAATTCCTGGTTTAAAAAGCGAGATATACATAAGAATACGTATTTAAGTAGGAGAGATGGCCAGAGGGCGTTATTGGATTACGTGTTATTGACAGGAGCGCGAAAGAGAGACTTTTGGATATTAATGTCCTGAGAGGAGCAGCTGGAGGGATGTCTGATCATTGTCTTCTGGAGGCGAAGGTGAAGATTTGTATGGGTTTTCAGAAAAGAAGAGTGAATGTTGGGGTGAAGAGGGTGGTGAGAGTAAGTAAGCTTCGGAAGGAGACCTGCGTGAGGAAGTACCATTAAAGACTGAGTACAGAATGGAAAAAGGTGAGAACAAAGGAGGTAAGGGGAGTGGGGGAGGAATGGGATTTATTTAGGAAAGCAGTGATGGCTTGCGCAAAAGATGATTGTCGCATGAGAAACGTGGGAGGTGGGTATTTAGAAAGGGTAGTGAGTGGTGGGATGAAGAAATAAGATTATTAGTGAAAGAGAAGAGAAAGGCATTTGGATCATTTTTGCAGGAAAAATACAAAAGAGTGGGAGATGTACAAAAGAAAGAGACAGGAGGTCAAGAGAAAGGTGCAAGAGGTGAAAAAGAGGGCAAATCAAAGTTGGGGTGAGAGAGTATCATGAAATCTTAGGGATAATAAAAAGATGTTTTGGAAGGAGGTAAATAAAGTGCGTAAGACAAGAGAGCAAATGAGAACTGCAGTGAAGGGGGCTAATGGGGAGGTTATAACAAGTAGTGGTGATGTGAGTAGGAGATGGAGTGAGTATTTTGAAGGTCTATTGAATGTGTTTGATGATAGAGTGGCAGATATAGGGTGTTTTGGTCGAGGTGGTGTGCAAAGTGAGAGGGTTAGGGAAAATGATTTGGTAAACAGAGAAGAGGAAGTAAAAGCTTTGCGGAAGATGAAAGCCCGCAAGGCAGCAGGTTTGGATGGTATTGCAGTAGGAATTTATTCAAAAAGGGGGTGACTGTATTGTTGACTGATTGGTGAGTTTATTTAATGTATGTATGATTCATGGTGAGGTGCCTGAGGATTGGCGGAATACTTGCATAGTGCCATTGTACAAAGGCAAAGAGGATAAGAGTGAGTGCTCAAGATGCAGAGGTATAAGTTTGTTGAGTATTCCTATTAGATTATATGGGAGGGTATTGATTGAGAGGGTGAAGGCATTTACAGAGCATCAGATTGGGGAAGAGCGGTGTGGTTTCAGAAGTGGTAGAGGATGTGTGGATCAGGTGTTTGCTTTGAAGGATGTACGTGAGAAATACTTAGAAAAGCAAATAGATTTGTATATAGCATTTATGGATCTGGAGAAGGCATATGATAGAGTTCATAGAGATGCTCTGTGGAAGGTACTACGAATATATGGTGAGGGAGGCAAGTTGTTAGAAGCAGTGAAAAGTTTTTTTTCGAGGATGTAAGGCATGTGTACGTGTGGGAAGAGAGGAAAGTGATTGGTTCTCAGTGAATATAGGTTTGCGGCAGGGGCGTGTGATGTCTCCATGGATGTTTAATTTGTTTATGGATGGGGTTGTTAGAGGGGTGAATGCAAGAGTTTTGGAAAGAGGGGCAAGTATGAAGTCTGTTGGGGATGAGAGACCTTGGGAAGTGAGTTAATTGTTGTTCGGTGATGATACAGCGCTGGTGGTTGATTCATGTGAGAAACTGCAGAAGCTGGAGACTGAGTTTGGTAAAGTGTGTGAAAGAAGAAATTTAAGAGTAAACGTGAATAAGAGCAAGGTTATTAGGTACAGTAGGGTTGAGGGTCAAGTTAATTGGGAGGTAAGTTTGAATCGAGAAAAACCGTAGGAAGTAAAGTGTTTTAGATATCTGGGAGTGGATCTGGCAGCGGATGGAACCATGAGAGCGGAAGTGAATAATAGGTTGGGGAAGGGGGCGAAAATCTTGGGAGCCTTGACGAATGTGTCGAAGTCGAGAACATTATCTCCGAAAGCAAAAATGGGTATGTTTGAAGGAATAGTGTTTCTGACAATGTTGTATGTTTTTGAGGCGTGGGATATGGATAGAGTTATGCACAGGAGGGTGGATGTGCTGGAAATGATACGTTTGAGGACAATATGTGGTGTTAGGTGATTTGATCGAGTAGGTAATGTAAGGGTAAGAGAGATGTGTGGAAATAAAAAGAGCGTGGTTGAGAGAGCAGAAGAGGTTGTTTTGAAATGGTGTGGGCACATTGAGGGAATGAGTGAGGAAAGATTAACGAAGAGGATATATGTGTCGGAGGTGGAGGGAACGAGGAGAAGTGGGAGACCAAATTGGAGGTGGAAAGATGGAGTGAAAAAGATTTTGAGTGATCGGGGCCTGAACATGCAGGAAGGTTAAAGGCGGGCAAGGAATAGAGCGAATTGGATCGATGTGGTATACCGGGGTCGACGTGCTGTCAATGCATTCAATCAGGGCATGTGAAGCGTCTGGGGTAAACCATGGAAAATTTTTTGTGGCTTGGATGCGGAAAGGGAGCTGTGGTTTCGGGCATTATTGCCAGCTAGAGACTGAGTGTGAACGATTGGGGCCTTTGTTGTCTTTTCCTAGCGCTACCTCGCACACATGAGGGGGGAGGGGGATTTTATTCCAAGTGTGGCGAGGTGGCGATGGGAATGAATAAAGGCAGACAGTGTGAATTGTGTGCATGTGTATAAATGTAGGTGTCTGTGTGTGTATATATATGTGTACATTGAGAGGTATGGGTATGTATATTTGCGTGTGTGGACGTGTATGTATATACATGTGTATTAGGGTGGGTTGGGCCATTTCTTTCGTTAGTTTCCTTGTGTTACATGGCAAACGCGGGAGACAGGAACAAAGTAGAATAATAAATAATAATAAAAATATATATATATATATATATATATATATATATATATATATATATATATATATATATATATATATATATATATATATGTATATATATATATATATATATATATATATATATATATATATATATATATATATATATATATATATATATATATTTCTTTCTTTTCTTTCAAACTATTCGCCATTTCCCGCATTAGCGAAGTAGCGTTAAGAACAGAGGACTGGGCCTTTGAGGGAAAACCCTCACCTGGCCCAATTATCTGTTCCTTCTTTTGGAAAATTGAAAAAAGAACCGAGAGGGGAGGATTTCCAGCCCCCCGCTCCCTTCCCTTTTAGTCGCCTTCTACGACACGCAGGGAATACGTGGGAAGTATTCTTAATCCCCTATCCCCAGGGATAATATATATATATATATATATATATATATATATATATATATATATATATATATATATATATATATATATATATATATATATATATATATATATATATATATATATATATATATATATATATATATATATATATATATATATATATATATATATATGATATATTTTTTTTTTTTTTTTTTTTATACTTTGTCGCTGTCTCCCGCGTTTGCGAGGTAGCGCAAAGAAACAGACGAAAGGAATGGCCCTACCCCCCCCCCCCCATACACATGTACATACACACGTCCACACACGCAAATATACATAGCTACACAGCTTTCCATGGTTTACCCCAGACGCTTCACATGCCTTGATTCAATCCACTGACAGCACGTCAACCACTGTATACCACATCGCTCCAATTCACTCTATTCCTTGCCCTCCTTTCACCCTCCTGCATGTTCAGGCCCCGATCACACAAAATCTTTTTCACTCCATCTTTCCACCTCCAATTTGGTCTCCCTCTTCTCCTCGTTCCCTCCACCTCCGACACATATATCCTCTTGGTCAATCTTTCCTCACTCATTCTCTCCATGTGCCCAAACCATTTCAAAACACCCTCTTCTGCTCTCTCAACCACGCTCTTTTTATTTCCACACATCTCTCTTACCCTTACGTTACTTACTCGATCAAACCACCTCACACCACACATTGTCCTCAAACATCTCATTTCCAGCACATCCATCCTCCTGCGCACAACTCTATCCATAGCCCACGCCTCGCAACCATACAACATTGTTGGAACCACTATTCCTTCAAACATACCCATTTTTGCTTTCCGAGATAATGTTCTCGACTTCCACACATTTTTTAAGGCTCCCAAAATTTTCGCCCCCTCCCCCACCCTATGATCCACTTCCGCTTCCATGGTTCCATCCGCTGACAGATCCACTCCCAGATATCTAAAACACTTCACTTCCTCCAGTTTTTCTCCATTCAAACTCACCTCCCAATTGACTTGACCCTCAACCCTACTGTACCTAACAACGTTGCTCTTATTCACATTTACTCTTAACTTTCTTCTTCCACAAACTTTACCAAACTCAGTCACCAGCTTCTGCAGTTTCTCACATGAATCAGCCACCAGCGCTGTATCATCAGCGAACAACAACTGACTCACTTCCCAAGCTCTTTCATCCTCAACAGACTTCATACTTGCCCCTCTTTCCAAAACACTTGCATTTACCTCCCTAACAACCCCATCCATAAACAAATTAAACAACCATGGAGACATCACACACCCCTGCCGCAAACCTACATCCACTGAGAACCAATCACTTTCCTCTCTTCCTACACGTACACATGCCTTACATCCTCGATAAAAACTTTTCACTGCTTCTAACAACTTGCCTCCCACACCATATATTCTTAATACCTTCCACAGAGCATCTCTATCAACTCTATCATATGCCTTCTCCAGATCCATAAATGCTACATACAAATCCATTTGTATTGGATGGTATTGCAGTGGAATTTATTAAAAAAGGGGGTGACTGTATTGTTGACTGGTTGGTAAGGTTATTTAATGTATGTATGACTCATGGTGAGGTGCCTGAGGATTGGCGGAATGCGTGCATAGTGCCATTGTACAAAGGCAAAGGGGATAAGAGTGAGTGCTCAAATTATAGAGGTATAAGTTTGTTGAGTATTCCTGGTAAATTATATGGGAGGGTATTGATTGAGAGGGTGAAGGAATGTACAGAGCATCAGATTGGGGAAGAGCAGTGCGGTTTCAGAAGTGGTAGAGGATGTGTGGATCAGGTGTTTGCTTTGAAGAATGTATGTGAGAAATACTTAGAAAAGCAAATGGATTTGTATGTAGCATATATATATATATATATATATATATATATATATATATATATATATATATATATATATATATATATATATATTTATATATATATATATATATATATATATATATATATATATATATATATATATATATATATATATATATATATATATATATATATATATATATATATATATATATATATATATATATATATATATATATATATATATATATATATATATATATATATATATATATATATATATATATATATATATATATACATATATATATATATATATATATATATATATATATATATATATATATATATATATATATATACATATATATATATATATATATATATATATATATATATATATATATATATATATATATATATATATACATTCTTTTCTTTCTTTCATACTATTTGCCATTTCCCGCATTGGCGAGGCAGCGTTAAGAACAGAGGACTGGGCCTTTTAGGGAATATCCTCATTGGCCACCTTCTCTGTTCCTTGTTTTGAAAAAAAAGAAAAAATTATATATATATATATATATATATATATATATATATATATATATATATATATATATTATTTCTTTTTTATTATACTTTCTCGCTGTCTCCCGCGTTTGCGAGGTAGCGCAAGGAAACAGACGAAAGAAATGGCCCAACCCCCCCCATACACATGTATATACATACGTCCACACGCGCAAATATACATACCTACACAGCTTTCCATGGTTTACCCCAGACGCTTCACATGCCTTGATTCAATCCACTGACAGCACGTCAACCCCGGTATACCACATCGCTCCAATTCACTCTATTTCTTGCCCTCCTTTCACCCTCCTGCATGTTCAGGCCCCGATCACACAAAATCTTTTTCACTCCATCTTTCCACCTCCAATTTGGTCTCCCTCTTCTCCTCGTTCCCTCCACCTCCGACACATATATGCTCTTGGTCAATCTTTCCTCACTCATTCTCTCCATGTGCCCAAACCACTTCAAAACACCCTCTTCTGCTCTCTCAACCACGCTCTTTTTATTTCCACACATCTCTCTTACCTTTACGTTACTCAATCGATCAAACCACTTCACACCACACATTGTCCTCAAACATCTCATTTCCAGCACATCCATCCTCCTGCGCACAACTCTATCCATAACCCACCCCTTGCAACCATACAACATTGTTAGAACCACTATTCCTTCAAACATACCCATTTTTGCTTTCCGAGATAATGTTCTCGACTTCCACACATTCTTCAAGGCCCCCAGAATACTCGCCCCCTCCCCCACCCTATGATCCACATCCGCTTCCATGGTTCCATCCGCTTCCAATCCACTCCCAGATATCTAAAACACTTCACTTCCTCCAGTTTTTCTCCATTCAAACTCACCTCCCAATTGACTTGACCCTCAACCCTACTGTACCTAATAACCTTGCTCTTATTCACATTTACTCTTAACTTTCTTCTTCCACACACTTTACCAAACTCAGTCACCAGCTTCTGCAGTTTCTCACATGAATCAGCCACCAGCGCTGTATCATCAGCGAACAACAACTGACTCACTTCCCAAGCTCTCTCATCCCCAACAGACTTCATACTTGCCCCTCTTTCCAAAACTCTTGCATTTACCTCCCTAACAACCCCATCCATAAACAAATTAAACAACCATGGAGACATCACACACCCCTGCCGCAAACCTATATTCACTGAGAACCAATCACTTTCCTCTCTTCCTACACGTACACATGCCTTACATCCTCGATAAAAACTTTTCACTGCTTCTAACAACTTGCCTCCCACACCATATATTCTTAATACCTTCCACAGAGCATCTCTATCAACTCTATCATATGCCTTCTCCAGATCCATAAATGGTACATACAAATCCATTTGCTTTTCTAAGTATTTCTCACATACATTCTTCAAAGCAAACACCTGATCCACACATCCTCTACCACTTCTGAAACCACACTGCTCTTCCCCAATCTGATGCTCTGTACATGCCTTCACCCTCTCAATCAATACCCTCCCATATAATTTACCAGGAATACTCAACAAACTTATACCTCTGTAATTTGAGCACTCACTCTTATCCCCGTATTCCTCGCGTGTCGTAGAAAGCGACTAGAGGGGACGGGAGCGGGGGGCCAGAAATCCTTCCCTCCTTGTATTAACTTTCTAAAATGGGAAACAGAAGAAGGAGTCACGCGGGGAGTGCTCATCCTCCTCGAAGGCTCAGAGTGGGGTGCCTAAATGTGTGTGGATGTAACCAAGATGTGAAAGAAGGAGAGATAGGTAGTATGTTTGAGGAAAGGAACCTGGATGTTTTGGCTCTGAGTGAAACGAAGCTCAAGGGTAAAGGGGAAGAGTGGTTTGGGAATGTCTCGTGAGTAAAGTCAGGGGTTAGTGAGAGGACAAGAGCAAGGGAAGGAGTAGCAATACTCCTGAAACAGGAGTTGTGGGAGTATGTGATAGAGTGTAAGAAAGTAAATTCTCGATTAATATGGGTAAAACTGAAAGTTGATGGAGAGAGGTGGGTGATTATTGGTGCATATGCACCCGGGCATGAGAAGAAAGATCATGAGAGGCAAGTGTTTTGGGAGCAGCTGAATGAGTGTGTTAGTGGTTTTGATGCACGAGACCGGGTTATAGTGATGGGTGATTTGAATGCAAAGGTGAGTAATGTGGCAGTTGAGGGAATAATTGGCATACTTGGGTTGTTCAGTGTTGTAAATGGAAATGGTGAAGAGCTTGTAGATTTATGTGCTGAAAAAGGACTGATGATTGGGAATACATGGTTTAAAAATCGAGATATACATAAGTATACGTATGTAAGTAGGAGAGATGGCCATAGAGCGTTATTGGATTACGTGTTAATTGACAAGCGTGCGAAAGAGAGACTTTTGGATGTTAATGTGCTGAGAGGTGCAACTGGAGGGATGTCTGATCATTATCTTGTGGAGGCTAAGGTGAAGATTTGTATGGGTTTTCAGGAAAGAAGAGTGAATGTTGGGGTGAAGAGGGTGGTGAGAGTAAGTGAGCTTGGGAAGGAGACCTCTGTGAGGAAGTACCAGGAGAGACTGAGCACAGAATGGAAAAAGGTGAGAACAATGGAAGTAAGGGGAGTAGGGGAGGAATGGGATATATTTAGGGAATCAGTGATGGATTGCGCAAAAGATGCTTGTGGCAAGAGAAGAGTGGGAGGTGGGCTGATTAGAGAGGGTAGTGAGTGGTGGGATGAAGAAGTAAAATTAATAGTGAAAGAGAAGGGAGAGGCATTTGGACGATTTTTGCAGGGAAAAAATGCAATTGAGTGGGAGATGTATAAAAGAAAGAGACAGGAGGTCAAGAGAAAGGTGCAAGAGGAGAAAAAAAGGGCAAATGAGAGTTGGGGTGAGAGAGTATCATTAAATTTTAGGGAGAATAAAAAGTTGTTCTGGAAGGAGGTAAATAAAGTGCGTAAGACAAGGGAGCAAATGGGAACTTCAGTGAAGGGCGCAAATGGGGAGGTGATAACAAGTAGTGGTGATGTGAGAAGGAGATGGAGTGAGTATTTTGAAGGTTTGTTGAATGTGTTTGATGATAGAGTGGCAGATATATCGTGTTTTGGTCGAGGTGGTGTGCAAAGTGAGAGGGTTAGGGAAAATGATTTGGTAAACAGAGAAGAGGTAGTGAAAGCTTTGCGGAAGATGAAAGCCGGCAAGGCAGCAGGTTTGGATGGTATTGCAGTGGAATTTATTAAAAAAGGGGGTGACTGTATTGTTGACTGGTTGGTAAGGTTATTTAATGTATGTATGACTCATGGTGAGGTGCCTGAGGATTTTCGGAATGCGTGCATATATATATATATATATATATATATATATATATATATATAT
Organism: Panulirus ornatus; assembly: GCF_036320965.1. NCBI lineage: Eukaryota > Metazoa > Arthropoda > Malacostraca > Decapoda > Palinuridae > Panulirus > Panulirus ornatus. The sequence continues at coordinate 44,196,010 of NC_092225.1, read as the reverse complement.
ATATATATATATATATATATATATATATATATATATATATATATATATATATATATATATATATATATATATATATATATAATTTTTTTTTTTTTTTTTTCAAAACAAGGAACAGAGAAAGCGACTAGAGGGGACGGGAGCGGCGGGCCAGAAATCCTCCCCTCCTTGTATTAACTTTCTAAAATGGGAAACAGAAGAAGGAGTCACGCGGGGAGTGCTCATCCTCCTCGAAGGCTCAGAGTGGGGTGCCTAAATGTGTGTGGATGTAACCAAGATGTGAGAAAAGGAGAGATAGGTAGTATGTTTGAGGAAAGGAACCTGGATGTTTTGGCTCTGAGTGAAACGGAGCTCAAGGGTAAAGGGGAAGAGTGGTTTGGGAATGTCTAGGGAGTAAAGTCAGGGGTTAGTGAGAGGACAAGAGCAAGGGAATGAGTAGCAATACTCCTGAAAAAGGAGTTGTTGGAGTATATGATAGAATGTACGAAAGTAAATTCTCGATTAATATGGGTAAAACTGAAAGTTGATGTAGAGAGGTGGGTGATTATTGGTGCATATGCACCCGGGCATGAGAAGAAAGATCATGAGAGGCAAGTGTTTTGGGAGCAGCTTTATGAGTGTGTTAGTGGTTTTGATGCACGAGACCGGGTTATAGTGATGGGTGATTTGAATGCAAAGGTGAGTAATGTGGCAGTTGAGGGAATAATTGGTATACATGGGGTGTTCAGTGTTGTAAATGGAAATGGTGAAGAGTTTGTAGATTTATGTGCTGAAAAAGGACTGATGATCGGGAATACCTGGTTTAAAAAGCGAGATATACATAAGTGTACTTATGTAAGTAGGAGAGATGGCCAGAGAGCGTTATTGGATTACGTGTTAATTGACAGGCGTGCGAAAGAGAGACTTTTGGATGTTAATGTGCTGAGAGGTGCAACTGGAGGGATGTCTGATCATTATCTTCTGGAGGCTGAGGTGAAGACTTGTATGGGTTTTCAGAAGAGAAGAGTGAATGTTGGGGTGAAGATGGTGGTGAGAGTAAGTGAGCTTGGGAAGGAGACCTGTGTGAGGAAGTACCAGGAGAGACTGAGTACAGAATGGAAAAAGGTGAGAACAATGGAAGTAAGGGGAGTGGGGGAGGAATGGGATGTATTTAGGGAATCAGAGATGGATTACGCAAAAGATGCTTGTGGCATGAGAAGAGTGGGAGGTGGGTTGATTAGAAAGGGTAGTGAGTGGTGGGATGAAGAAGTAAGAGTATTAGTGAAAGAGAAGGGAGAGGCATTTGGACGATTTTTGCAGGGAAAAAATGCAATTCAGTGGGAGATGTATAAAAGAAAGAGACAGGAGATCAAGAGAAAGGTGCAAGAGGAGAAAAAAAGGGCAAATGAGAGTTGGGGTGAGAGAGTATCATTAAATTTTAGGGAGAATAAAAAGATGTTCTGGAAGGAGGTAAATAAAGTGCGTAAGACAAGGGAGCAAATGGGAACTTCAGTAAAGGTCGCAAATGGGGAGGTGATAACAAGTAATGGTGATGTGAGAAGGAGATGGAGTGAGTATTCTGAAGGTTTGTTGAATGTGTTTGAAGATAGAGTGTCAGATATATCGTGTTTTGATCGAGGTGGTGTGCAAAGTGAGAGGGTTAGGGAAAATGATTTGGTAAACAGAGAAGAGGTAGTGAAAGCTTTGCGGAAGATGAAAGCCGGCAAGGCAGCAGGATTGGATGGTATTGCAGTGGAATTTATTAAAAAAGGGGGTGACTGTATTGTTGACTGGTTGGTAAGGTTATTTAATGTATGTATGACTCATGGTGAGGTGCCTGAGGATTGGCGGATGCGTGCATATATATATATATATATATATATATATATATATATATATATATATATATATATATATATATATATATATATATATATATATATATATATATGTAATTTTTTTTTTTTTTTTCAAAACAAGGAACAGAGAAAGCGACTAGAGGGGATGGGAGCGGCAGGCCAGAAATCCTTCCCTCCTTGTATTAACTTTCTAAAATGGGAAACAGAAGAAGGAGTCACGCGTGGAGTGCTCATCCTCCTCGAAGGCTCAGAGTGTGGTGCCTAAATGTGTGTGGATGTAACCAAGACGTGAAAAAAGGAGAGATAGGTAGTATGTTTGAGGAAAGGATCCTGGATGTTTTGGCTCTGAGTGAAACGAAGCTCAAGGGTAAAGGGGAAGAGTGGTTTGGGAATGTCTGGTGAGTAAAGTCAGGGGTTAGTGAGAGGACAAGAGCAAGGGAAGGAGTAGCAATACTCCTGAAAAAGGAGTTGTGGGAGTATGTGATAGAATGTAAGAAAGTAAATTCTCGATAAATATGGGTAAAACTGAGAGTTGATGGAGAGAGGTGGGTGATTATTGGTGCATATGCACCTGGGCATGAGAAGAAAGATCATGAGAGGCAAGTGTTTTGGGAGCAGCTGAATGAGTGTGTTAGTGGTTTTGATGCACGAGACCGGGTTATAGTGATGGGTGATTTGAATGCAAAGGTGAGTAATGTGGCAGTTGAGGGAATAATTGGTATACATGGGGTGTTCAGTGTTGTAAATGGAAATGGTGAAGAGCTTGTAGATTTATGTGCTGAAAAAGGACTGATGATTGGGAATACCTGGTTTAAAAAGCGAGATATACATAAGTATACTTATGTAAGTAGGAGAGATGGCCAGAGAGCGTTATTGGATTACGTGTTAATTGACAGGCGTGCGAAAGAGAGACTTTTGGATGTTAATGTGCTGAGAGGTGCAACTGGAGGGATGTCTGATCATTATCTTGTGGAGGCTAAGGTGAAGATTTGTATGGGTTTTCAGAAAAGAAGAGTGAATGTTGGGGTGAAGATGGTGGTGAGAGTAAGTGAGCTTGGGAAGGAGACCTGTGTGAGGAAGTACCAGGAGAGACTGAGTACAGAATGGAAAAAGGTGAGAACAATGGAAGTAAGGGGAGTGGGGGAGGAATGGGATGTATTTAGGGAATCAGAGATGGATTGCGCAAAAGATGCTTGTGGCATGAGAAGAGTGGGAGGTGGGTTGATTAGAAAGGGTAGTGAGTGGTGGGATGAAGAAGTAAGAGTATTAGTGAAAGAGAAGAGAGAGGCATTTGGACGATTTTTGCAGGGAAAAAATGCAATTGAGTGGGAGATGTATAAAAGAAAGAGACAGGAGGTCAAGAGAAAGGTGCAAGAGGTGAAAAAAAGGGCAAATGAGAGTTGGGGTGAGAGAGTATCATTAAATTTTAGGGAGAATAAAAAGATGTTCTGGAAGGAGGTAAATAAAGTGCGTAAGACAAGGGAGCAAATGGGAACTTCAGTGAAGGGCGCAAATGGGGAGGTGATAACAAGTAGTGGTGATGTGAGAAGGAGATGGAGTGAGTATTTTGAAGGTTTGTTGAATGTGTTTGATGATAGAGTGGCAGATATAGGGTGTTTTGGTCGAGGTGGTGTGCAAAGTGAGAGGGTTATGGAAAATGATTTGGTAAACAGAGAAGAGGTAGTGAAAGCTTTGCGGAAGATGAAAGCCGGCAAGGCAGCAGGTTTGGATGGTATTGCAGTGGAATTTATTAAAAAAGGGGGTGACTGTATTGTTGACTGGTTGGTAAGGTTATTTAATGTATGTATGACTCATGGTGAGGTGCCTGAGGATTGGCGGAATGCGTGCATAGTGCCATTGTACAAAGGCAAAGGGGATAAGAGTGAGTGCTCAAATTACAGAGGTATAAGTTTGTTGAGTATTCCTGGTAAATTATATGGGAGGGTATTGATTGAGAGGGTGAAGGCATGTACAGAGCATCAGATTGGGGAAGAGCAGTGTGGTTTCAGAAGTGGTAGAGGATGTGTGGATCAGGTGTTTGCTTTGAAGAATGTATGTGAGAAATACTTAGAAAAGCAAATGGATTTGTATGTAGCATTTATGGATCTGGAGAAGGCATATGATAGAGTTGATAGAGATGCTCTGTGGAAGGTATTAAGAATATATGGTGTGGGAGGAAAGTTGTTAGAAGCAGTGAAAAGTTTTTATCGAGGATGTAAGGCATGTGTACGTGTAGGAAGAGAGGAAAGTGATTGGTTCTCAGTGAATGTAGGTTTGCGGCAGGGGTGTGTGATGTCTCCATGGTTGTTTAATTTGTTTATGGATGGGGTTGTTAGGGAGGTAAATGCAAGAGTTTTGGAAAGAGGGGCAAGTATGAAGTCTGTTGGGGATGAGAGAGCTTGGGAAGTGAGTCAGTTGTTGTTCGCTGATGATACAGCGCTGGTGGCTGATTCATGTGAGAAACTGCAGAAGCTGGTGACTGAGTTTGGTAAAGTGTGTGGAAGAAGAAAGTTAAGAGTAAATGTGAATAAGAGCAAGGTTATTAGGTACAGTAGGGTTGAGGGTCAAGTCAATTGGGAGGTGAGTTTGAATGGAGAAAAACTGGAGGAAGTGAAGTGTTTTAGATATCTGGGAGTGGATCTGGCAGCGGATGGAACCATGGAAGCGGAAGTGGATCATAGGGTGGGGGAGGGGGCGAAAATTATGGGAGCCTTGAAGAATGTGTGGAAGTCGAGAACATTATCTCGGAAAGCAAAAATGGGTATGTTTGAAGGAATAGTGGTTCCAACAATGTTGTATGGTTGCGAGGCGTGGGCTATGGATAGAGTTGTGCGCAGGAGGATGGATGTGCTGGAAATGAGATGTTTGAGGACAATGTGTGGTGTGAGGTGGTTTGATCGAGTAAGTAACGTAAGGGTAAGAGAGATGTGTGGAAATAAAAAGAGCGTGGTTGAGAGAGCAGAAGAGGGTGTTTTGAAATGGTTTGGGCACATGGAGAGAATGAGTGAGGAAAGATTGACCAAGAGGATATATGTGTCGGAGGTGGAGGGAACGAGGAGAAGAGGGAGACCAAATTGGAGGTGGAAAGATGGAGTGAAAAAGATTTTGTGTGATCGGGGCCTGAACATGCAGGAGGGTGAAAGGAGGGCAAGGAATAGAGTGAATTGGAGCGATGTGGTATACCGGGGTTGACGTGCTGTCAGTGGATTGAATCAGGGCATGTGAAGCGTCTGGGGTAAACCATGGAAAGCTGTGTAGGTATGTATATTTGCGTGTGTGGACGTATGTATATACATGTGTATGGGGGTGGGTTGGGCCATTTCTTTCGTCTGTTTCCTTGCGCTACCTCGCAAACGCGGGAGACAGCGACAAAGCAAAAAAAAAAAAAAGAAAAAAAATATATATATATATATATATATAGGGAAAATGATTTGGTAAACAGAGAAGAGGTAGTAAAAGCTTTGCGGAAGATGAAAGCCGGCAAGGCAGCAGGTTTGGATGGTATTGCAGTGGAATTTATTAAAAAAGGGGGTGACTCTATTGTTGACTGGTTGGTAAGGTTATTTAATGTATGTATGACTCATGGTGAGGTGCCTGAGGATTGGCGGAATGCGTGCATAGTGCCATTGTACAAAGGCAAAGGGGATAAGAGTGAGTGCTCAAATTACAGAGGTATAAGTTTGTTGAGTATTCTTGGTAAATTATATGGGAGGGTATTGGTTGAGAGGGTGAAGGCATGTACAGAGCATCAGTTTGGGGAAGAGCAGTGTGGTTTCAGAAGTGGTAGAGGATGTGTGGCTCAGGTGTTTGCTTTGAAGAATGTATGTGAGAAATACTTAGAAAAGCAAATGGATTTATATGTAGCATTTATGGATCTGGAGAAGGCATATGATAGAGTTGATAGAGATGCTCTGTGGAAGGTATTAAGAATATATGGTGTGGGAGGCAAGTTGTTGGAGGCAGTGAAAAGTGTTTATCGAGGATGGAAGTCATGTGTACGTGTAGGAAGAGAGGAAAGTGATTGGTTCTCAGTGAATGTAGGTTTGCGGCAGGGGTGTGTGATGTCTCCATGGTTGTTTAATTTGTTTATGGATGGGGTTGTTAGGGAGGTGAATGCAAGAGTTTTGGAAAGAGGGGCAAGTATGAAGTCTGTTGGGGATGAGAGAGCTTGGGAAGTGAGTCAGTTGTTGTTCGCTGATGATACAGCGCTGGTTGCTGATTCATGTTAGAAACTGCAGAAGCTGGTGACTGAGTTTGGTAAAGTGTGTGAAAGAAGAAAGTTAAGAGTAAATGTGAATAAGAGCAAGGTTATTAGGTACAGTAGGGTTGAGGGTCAAATCAATTGGGAGGTGAGTTTGAATGAAGAAAAACTGGAGGAAGTGAAGTGTTTTAGATATCTGGGAGTGGATCTGGCAGCGGATGGAACCATGGAAGCGGAAGCTGATCATAGGGTGGGGGAGGGGGCGAAAATTCTGGGAGCCTTGAAGAATGTGTGGAAGTCGAGAACATTATCTCGGAAAGCAAAAATGGGTATGTTTGAAGGAATAGTGGTTCCAACAATGTTGTATGGTTGCGAGGCGTGGGCTATGGATAGAGTTGTGCGCAGGAGGATGGATGTGCTGGAAATGAGATGTTTGAGGACAATGTGTGGTGTGAGGTGGTTTGATCGAGTAAGTAACGTAAGGGTAAGAGAGATGTGTGGAAATAAAAAGAGCGTGGTTGAGAGAGCAGAAGAGGGTGTTTTGAAATGGTTTGGGCACATGGAGAGAATGAGTGAGGAAAGATTGACCAAGAGGATATATGTGTCGGAGGTGGAGGGAACGATGAGAAGAGGGAGACCAAATTGGAGGTGGAAAGATGGAGTGAAAAAGATTTTGTGTGATCGGGGCCTGAACATGCAGGAGGGTGAAAGGAGGGCAAGGAATAGAGTGAATTGGAGCGATGTGGTATACCGGGGTTGACGTGCTGTCAGTGGATTGAATCAAGGCATGTGAAGCGTCTGGGGTAAACCATGGAAAGCTGTGTAGGTATGTATATTTGCGTGTGTGGACGTATGTATATACATTATTATGGGGGTGGGTTGGGCCATTTCTTTCGCCTGTTTCCTTGCGCTACCTCGCAAACGCGGGAGACAGCGACAAAGCAAAAAAAAAAAAAAAAATATATATATATATATATATATATATATATATATATATATATATTTATTTTTTATATATATATATATATATATATATATATATATATATATATATATATATATATATATATATATATATATATATATATATATATATATATATATATATGCAATATCTTTAGTTTCCATCTTGACTTTCACGTGGAATTTAATCTCGGTGACAAAATGTTTTGTCCGATCACGTTTTCATCCTCGTAAGAGTCTCAGTTTTAGATGGTTCACATTTACCTGGGAATATAGCACGCTCTTGATGGTTTTACCATGACGGGAAGAAGCGCAATAATTACTTAAGTGACAGGAAGGTTTATGGTAAACAACAAGATTTCGAGCTGTAGCCGTGAAGAAGTTATTGGTTGATGTCTCGAGTCAGGTGATATCACGTACTTAGGTTAAGTCTTTTCCTTGGGCAAGATAACGTTGTATTTGTGCTATCTATAGTAGAAATCTATGATTGCTGAGATTCTGGTGTTAGTGTTCGTTTATATACGATTGGTGAGTCTACAGAGCTAGTGTTCATTGTATTCCAGTTTTTGAACTGCTTGTGAGTGGATTGGTGTTTCTATTTTAAATGTCTCCACGATGGCAAGTTTTGCATGTCGTTGTGTTGTCTGACAATTCATCTCTTCTAGCCCCTGACTTGTCTGGTGAGCGTGGTAGTGTGAGGATTGTACTAATAGTTTTGGAAGCCTCTTTTTGTGAACGATTTGTAATGAGATATACAGGTGAAGCAGAATTTGTATAGATATAGTTCATGATGTTTTGATGTATACAACTTTCAACCAGGCATTTAAAGTCATGAACAATATTGGGATCTCGGTAACAATGAGCTGTTTAGTGGTTTTCTGCTCAACTTACTGACTTCTCAACATAAAAGGTCAAGTATAATCAAGGGAATACAAAAAGAGTACAAATGATCTCACAAAACAATTTGTTCCATTATGATCATTTAGAGAATGTCTGCTGCAAGAAGTGAAATGTCTGCTGCAAGAAGTGACACTTCTCTTGCACAAAATTAGCTCAGAGTACTAAAGAAAATAATACTTGTCAGTTTTGACAATCAGACAATAAAAACTAGGCCTTTTATTGTACTGTACTCAATATCATATTGACACTGTTGTCTCATCTCCCATCAGTTACGAGATTTATGAGGACCCCGAGAAAGCATTTGGTAGAGAGAAGGAGGGCAAGTTCGATGGAATGATAGGTCAGCTTCAGCGAGAGGAGGCAGACTTCTGCACAATATCGGCGCCATCGACAAAACGGATGAAAGTGGTTCAGTACCTCTGGGCATATCCTGCAGACCTGATGACGGTGATATCTCTCAAGCCTTCCCTGCTGCCGAAACATCTATCACTCATAAGACCGTTTGAAAGTACACGATCACTTCTAAGTTATTTCATTTGGCTAAAAAATGGTTAAATAAATATGAATTTTTTCATGAGTAACAGAATTGATTGTTTTTTCTTTTAAGGGAGGGAATGAAAATTACATATCCCTGTAGGGATACAATATGATTATCAACGTCTGTAGATTTTCACTTCAGATGTTGGTTTTTCAAGTTATTTTTTTTCTTATAATTAAGACTTTATAATGGCAAACTTTGCTAACTTGATCTGACTTTTGTCTATGTTTAAGTTGCTATCTTATCGCCTTAAGAATGGAATTTGAAGGAACAAATTTCTTGCAAAGCAATCCTTCGAAGTATAACTGTCCATGCAAGAACGTTAGCCAGTTATGGAACTCGATGGTGTAGATGTTAACTTTATTTAACTGGTTACGTGCCCGGATCGCCCATACCCGGATCTCGAGTGGCTCAAATCCTGGACTAGCAAATATGCTACGTGGTAGTGCAAGGAAATAGACGAAAAATTGGTCCAAACCACCCACAAACACATGTATATACATAAACGCCCACACATCCATATATACATACCTATACATTTCAACGTATACATACATATACATACACAGACATATACATATATACACATGTACATATTCATACATGCTGCCCTCATCCATTCTCGCCGCCATCCCGCCACACATGAAATGACACCCCCTCCCCCCGCGTTCGAGCGATGTAACAAACGCAAGGAAAAGTCAACAAAGGCCACATTCATTTACACTCAGTCTCTAGCTGTCATGTGCAATGCACCGAGACCACAGCTCCCTTTCCACATCTAGGCAACACAAAACTTTCCATGGTTAACCCCAGACGCTTCACATGCCTTGGTTCAATCCAATGACAGCACGTCGACCCCGGTATACCATATCGTTCCAATGCACTCTATTCCTGCACGTCTTTCACCCTCCTGTATGTCAAGGCCTAGATCGCTCAAAATATTTTTCACTCCATCCTTCTATCTCTAATTTAGTCTCCTACTTCTCCTCGTTCCCTCCGTCTCAGACACATACGTCCTCTTTGTCAATCTTTCCTCACTCATTCTCTCCATATGATCAAACCATTACAAAACACTCTCTTCTGCACTCTAAAAGACACTTTTTTTATTACCACACATCTCTCTTACCAGTTCATTACTTACTCGATCAAACCGCTTCATACAACAGATCGTCCTTAAACATCTCATTTTCAACACATCCACCCTTCTCCGCACAACCCTATCTATAGCCCATGCCTTACAACCATATAAAAAGTTGGAACAACTATTCCTTCAAACATACACATATTTGCTATCCGAGATAACATTTGCGCCTTCTACACATTCTTCAACGCACCCAGAACCTTCACCCCCTCTCCCACCCTGTGATCCACTTTCGCTTTCATGATCCCATTCGCTGCTAAATCCACTCCCAGATATCTAGACTACTTCACTTATTCCAGTTTTTCTCCATTCAAACTTACCTCACAAACTTATTGTCCCTCAACCCTACTGAGCTCAATAAGCTTACTCTTTTTCACATTTACTCTCAGTTTTCTTCTTTCACACACTTTACAAAACTCAGTCACCAACTTCTGCAGTTTCTCACCAAAATCAACCGCCAGTGCTGCATCATCAGCGAACAACAACTGACTCACTTCCCAAGCCCTCTCATCCACAACAGACTGCATACTAGCCCCTCTATCCAAAACTCTTGCATTCACCTTCTTAACAATCTCATCCATAAACAAATTAAACAGCGATGGAGACATCACACACCCCTGCCGCAAACCTACATTCACTGAGAGCCAATCACTTTCCTCTCTACCTACTCGTACACATGCCTTACATCCTCGATAAAGAATTACTGCTTCTAGCAACTTACCTCTCACGTCATATACTCTTGATACCTTCCACAAAACATTTTTATCAACTCTGTCATATGCAGGGAAATAGTGAAATGACTGGGACATATATAAAAGAAAGAGGCAAGAGGTCAGGAAAAAGGTGAAATTGGTGAAAAAGTGGCCAAATGAGAGTTAGGGTGAGATAGTATCACTACATTTTAGGGAGATTAAAAGGATGTTTTAGCAGGATGTTAATAAAGTGCGTAAGACATGAAAACAAATAGGAACATCGGTGAAGGGGCCAAATGAGGAGGTAATAGCAAGTAGTGGTGAACTGAGAAGCAGATGGAGTGAGTATTTTGAAGGTTTGTAGACTGCGTTTGATGACAGAGTTGCATATATGGATGTTTTTGTCGAGGTAGTGTGCCAAGTGATCGGGGTCAGGGAGAATGATATGTTAAACAGAGAAGAGGTAATGAGAGCTTTCTGGACGATGAAAGCCGGCAAGGCGGTGGGTTTGGATGGTATTGTGGTAGAATTTATTAAAAAGGTGCGTGTATGGTTCATGGTGAATAACCTGAGGACTATCGGAATGCATGCATAGTGCCATTTTCAAAGACAAAGAGGAGACAGGTGAGTGTTCAAATTAGAGAGATATAATTTTGTTGAGCATTTATGGGAAATTATATGGGAGGATATTTATTGAGAGGATGAAGCCATGTACAGAGCATCAGACTGGGAAGAGCAGTGTGGTTTCAGAAGTGGTAGAGGATGTGTGGATCAGGTGTTTCCTTTGAAGAATGTGAGAAATACTTAGAAAAGCAAAAGGAATTGTATTGAACATTTATGGATCTGGATAAAGCATATGATAGAGATGATAGAGATGCTGTGTGTAAGATATTAAGAATATATGGTGTGGGAGGCAAGTTGTCAGAAGCAGTGAAAAGTTTTCATCGAGGATATAAGTCATGTGTACCTGTAGGAAGAGATGAATGTGATTGGTTTTCAATGAATGTAGGATTGTGGCAGGGGTGTGTGATGTCTCCATGGTTTGATTTGCTTATGGATGGGGTTGTTAGGGAGGTGAATGCAAGAGTTTTGGAAAGAGGGGCAAGTATGCAGTCTGTCGTGAATGAGAGAGCTTGGGAAGTGAGTCAGTTGTTGTTCGCTAATTATACAGCGCTGGTGGCTGATTCATGTGAGAAACTGCAGAAGCTGGTGGCTGACTTTGGTAAAATATGTGAAAGAAGAAAGCTGGGGGTAAATGTGAATAAGAGCAAGGTTATTAGGTACAGTAGGGTTGAGGGACAAGTCAACTGGAAGGTAAATTTGAATGGATAAAAAATGGAGTAAATGAAGTGTTTCAGATATGTGGGAGTGGAATTGGCAGTGGATGGAACCATGGAAGCGGAAGTGAATCGTAGGGTGCGGGAGGGGGCGAAAGATCTGGGAGCGTTGAAAAATGTGTAGAAGTCGAGAACATTATCTCGGAAAGCAAAAATGGGTATGTTTGAAGGAATAGTGATTCCAACAATGCTATATGGTTGCGAGGCGTAGGATATAGATAGAGTTGTGCGTAGGAGGGTGGATGTGCTGGAAATTAGATGTTTGAGGACAATATGTAGTGTGAGGTGGTTGATCGGGTAAGTAATAATAGCGTAAGAGAGATGTGTGGTAATAAAAAGAGTGTGGTTGAGAAAGCAGAAGAGGGTGTTTTGAAATGGTTTGGTCACATGGAGAGAATGAGTGAGGAAAAATTGACCAAGAGAATATATGTGTCAGAGGTGGAGGGAACGAGGAGAAGTGGGAGACCAATTTGGAGGTGGAAAGATGGAGTGAAAAAAATTTTGAATGATCGGGGTCTGAACATGCAGGAGGGTGAAAGGCGTGCAAGGAATAGAGTGAATTGGAACGATGTTGTATACCGGGGTCGACGGGCTGTCAATGGACTGAACCAGGGCATGTGAAGAATCTGGGGTAAACTATGGAAAGTTCTGTGGGGCCTGGATGTGGAAAGGGAGCTGTGGTTTCGGTGCATTATTACATGACACCTAGAGACTGAGTGTGAGCGAATGTTGCCTTTTTTGTCTTTTCCTAGCCCTACCTCGCGCACATGAGGATGGAGGAGGCTGTTATTCAATGTGTGTAGGGGTGGCGATGGAAATGAATAAAGGCAGACAATATGAACTATGTATATGTGTATATATGTATATATCTGTGTGTGTATAAATATGTATACATTGAGATGTATAGGGATGTATATGTGCATGTATGGACTTATATGTTGTTGGGTTGGGCCATTCTTTCGTCTATTTTCTTGCGCTACCTCGCTAACGCGGGAAACAGCGCCAAAACAAAATAATAAAGATAGTAATGATAATAATGATATATATATATATATATATATATATATATATATATATATATATATATATATATATATATATATATATATATATTTGAAGCTTATTGATACAGTGGTTAAATTGATGAGAACTACTATTGACTTTTGTGTAAATAAATTAAACATTTCCTTTTTCCATAGCCAGAGGTTGAACCATTATGTGACATTCATTTTTTTTTTTTTCTTTTCATTTCAAGCTAGAAGTTTCAGTTTTCTAAATTGTTTCTTACATTTTTCATATGTATATATATGTATGTGTGTGTGTGTGTGTGTGTATATGTGCGTGTGTGTGTGTATGTGTGTGTATGTGTATATATATATGTATATTATCCCTGGGGATAGGGGTGAAAGAATACTTACCACGCATTCCTCGCGTGTCGTAGAAAGCGACTAGAGGGGACGGGAGCGGGGGGCCAGAAATCCTCCCCTCCTTGTATTTTTTTAACTTTCTAAAATGGGAAACAGAAGAAGGAGTCACGCGGGGAGTGCTCATACTCCTCGAAGGCTCAGATTGGGGTGCCTAAATATGTGTGGATGTAACCAAGATGTGAAAAAAGGAGAGATAGGTAGTATGTTTGAGGAAAGGAACCTGGATGTTTTGGCTCTGAGTGAAACAAAGCTCAAGGGTGAAGGGGAAGAGTGGTTTGGGAATGTCTTGGGAGTAAAGTCAGGGGTTAGTGAGAGGACAAGAGCAAGGGAAGGAGTAGCAGTACTCCTGAAACAAGAGTTGTGGGAGTACGTGATAGAATGTAAGAAAGTAAATTCCCGATTAATATGGGTAAAACTGAAAGTTGATGGAGAGAGATGGGTGATTATTGGTGCATATGCACCTGGGCATGAGAAGAAAGATCATGAGAGGCAAGTGTTTTGGGAGCAGCTGAATGAGTGTGTTAGTGGTTTTGATGCACGAGACCGGGTTATAGTGATGGGTGATTTGAATGCAAAGGTGAGTAATGTGGCAGTTGAGGGAATAATTGGTGTACATGGGGTGTTCAGTGTTGTAAATGGAAATGGTGAAGAGCTTGTAGATTTATGTGCTGAAAAAGAACTGATGATTGGGAATACCTGGTTTAAAAAGCGAGATATACATAAGTATACTTATGTAAGTAGGAGAGATGGCCAGAGAGCGTTATTGGATTACGTGTTAATTGACAGGCGCGCGAAAGAGAGACTTTTGGATGTTAATGTGCTGAGAGGTGCAACTGGAGGGATGTCTGATCATTATCTTGTGGAGGCTAAGGTGAAGATTTGTATGGGTTTTCAGAAAAGAAGAGTGAATGTTGGGGTGAAGAGGGTGGTGAGAGTAAGTGAGCTTGGGAAGGAGACTTGTGTGAGGAAGTACCAGGAGAGACTGAGTACAGAATGGGAAAAGGTGAGAACAATGGAAGTAAGGGGAGTGGGGGAGGAATGGGATGTATTTAGGGAATCAGTGATGGATTGCGCAAAAGATGCTTGTGGCATGAGAAGAGTGGGAGGTGGGTTGATTAGAAAGGGTAGTGAGTGGTGGGATGAAGAAGTAAGAGTATTAGTGAAAGAGAAGAGAGAGGCATTTGGACGATTTTTGCAGGGAAAAAATGCAGTTGAGTGGGAGACGTATAAAAGAAAGAGACAGGAGGTCAAGAGAAAGGTGCAAGAGGTGAAAAAAAGGGCAAATGAGAGTTGGGGTGAGAGAGTATCATTAAATTTTAGGGAGAACAAAAAGATGTTCTGGAAGGAGGTAAATAAAGTGCGTAAGACAAGGGAGCAAATGGGAACTTCAGTGAAAGGCGCAAATGGGGAAGTGATAACAAGTAGTGGTGATGTGAGAAGGAGATGGAGTGAGTATTTTGAAGGTTTGTTGAATGTGTTTGATGATAGAGTGGCAGATATAGGGTGTTTTCGTCGAGGTGGTGTGCAAAGTGAGAGGGTTAGGGAAAATGATTTGGTAAACAGAGAAGAGGTAGTAAAAGCTTTGCGGAAGATGAAAGCCGGCAAAGCAACAGGTTTGGATGATATTGCAGTGGAATTTATTAAAAAAGGGGGTGACTGTATTGTTGACTGGTTGGTAAGGTTATTTAATGTATGTATGACTCACGGTGAGGTGCCTGAGGATTGGCGGAATGCGTGCATAGTGCCATTGTACAAAGGCAAAGGGGATAAGAGTGAGTGCTCAAGTTACAGAGGTATAAGTTTGTTGAGTATTCCTGGTAAATTATATGGGAGGGTATTGATTGAGAGGGTGAAGGCATGTACAGAGAATCAGATTGGGGAAGAGCAGTGTGGTTTCAGAAGTGGTAGAGGATGTGTGGATCAGGTGTTTGCTTTGAAGAATGTATGTGAGAAATACTTAGAAAAGCAAATGGATTTGTATGTAGCATTTAGGGATCTGGAGAAGGCACATGATAGAGTTGATAGAGATACTCTGTGTAAGTTATTAAGAATATATGGTGTGGGAGGGAAGTTGTTAGAAGCAGTGAAAAGTTTTTATCGAGGATGTAAGACATGTGTACGTGTAGGAAGAGAGGAAAGTGATTGGTTCTCAGTGAATGTAGGTTTGCGGCAGGGGTGTGTGATGTCTCCATGGTTGTTTAATTTGTTTATGGATGGGGTTGTTAGGGAGGTGAATGCAAGAGTTTTGGAAAGAGGGGCAAGTATGAAGTCTGTTGGGGATGAGAGAGCTTGGGAAGTGAGTCAGTTGTTGTTCGCTGATGATACAGCGCTGGTGGCTGATTCATGTGAGAAACTGCAGAAGCTGGTGACTGAGTTTGGTAAAGTGTGTGAAAGAAGAAAGTTAAGAGTAAATGTGAATAAGAGCAAGGTTATTAGGTACAGTAGGGTTGAGGGTCAAGTCAATTGGGAGGTGAGTTTGAATGGAGAAAAACTGGAGGAAGTGAAGTGTTTTAGGTATCTGGGAGTGGATCTGGCAGCGGATGGAACCATGGAAGCGGAAGTGGATCATAGGGTGGGGGAGGGGGCGAAAATTCTGGGAGCCTTGAAGAATGTGTGGAAGTCGAGAACATTATCTCGGAAAGCAAAAATGGGTATGTTTGAAGGAATAGTGGTTCCAACAATGTTGTATGGTTGCGAGGCTTGGACTATGGATAGAGTTGTGCGCAGGAGGATGGATGTGCTGGAAATGAGATGTTTGAGGACAATATGTGGTGTGAGGTGGTTTGATCGAGTAAGTAACGTAAGGGTAAGAGAGATGTGTGGAAATAAAAAGAGCGTGGTTGAGAGAGCAGAAGAGGGTGTTTTGACATGGTTTGGGCACATGGATAGGATGAGTGAGGAAAGATTGACCAAGAGGATATATGTGTCGGATGTGGCGGGAACGAGGAGAAGAGGGAGACCAAATTGGAGGTGGAAAGATGGAGTGAAAAAGATTTTGTGTGATCGGGGCCTGAACATGCAGGAGGGTGAAAGGAGGGCAAGGAATAGAGTGAATTGGAGCGATGTGGTATACCGGGGTTGACGTGCTGTCAGTGGATTGAATCGGGGCATGTGAAGCGTCTGGGGTAAACCATGGAAAGCTGTGTAGGTATGTATATTTGCGTGTGTGGACGTATGTATATACCTGTGTATGGGGGTGGGTTGGGCCATTTCTTTCGTCTGTTTCCTTGCGCTACCTCGCAAACGCGGGAGACAGCGACAAAGCAAAAAAAAAAAAAAAAAAATATATATAAATATATATTTATCTATTTATTTATTTGGCTTTGTCGCTGTCTCCCGCGTTAGCGAGGTAGCGCAAGGAAATAGACGAAAGAATGGCCCAACCCACCCACATACATATGTATATACATACCCGTCCACACACGCAAATATACATACCTATACATTTCAATGTACACATTTGTATACACAAACAGACATATACATATATACATATGTACATAATTCATACTGTCTGCCTTTATATATTCCCATCGCTACCCCGCCACACATGGATTAACCACCCTCTCCCCCTCATATTTGCGAGGTAGCGCTAGGAAAAGACAACTGAGGCCCCATTCGTTCACATTCAGTCTCTAGCTGTCATGTAATAATGCACCGAAACCACAGCTCCCTTTCCGCATCCAGGCCCCACAGAACTTTCCATGGTTTACCCCAGACGCTTCACATGCCCTGGTTCGATCCATTGACAGCACGTCAACCCCGGTATACCACATCGTTCCAATTCACACTATTCCTTGCATGCCTTTCACCCTCCTGCATGTTCAGGCTCCGATCACTCAAAA
Organism: Panulirus ornatus; assembly: GCF_036320965.1. Classification (NCBI taxonomy): domain Eukaryota; kingdom Metazoa; phylum Arthropoda; class Malacostraca; order Decapoda; family Palinuridae; genus Panulirus; species Panulirus ornatus. Next base: position 44,179,131 of record NC_092225.1, on the reverse strand, counting down.
TTTTTTTCATTCCATCTTTCCACCTCCAATTTGGTCTCCCACTTCTCTTCGTTCCCTCCACCTCTGACACATATATCCTCTTGGTCAATCATTCCTCACTCATATTCTCCATGTGACCATACCATTTCAAAACACCCTCTTCTGCTCTCTCAACCACATTCTTTTTATTTCCACACATCTCTCTTACCCTTACATTACTTACCCGATCAAACCACCTCACACCATATATCTCATTTTTAGCACATCTACCCTCCTGCGCACAACACTATCCATAGCCCACGCCTCGTAGCCATACAGCATTGTTGGAAACACTATTCCTTCAAACATACCCATTTTTGCTTTCCGAGATAACGTTCTCGACTTCCACACATTCTTCAAGGCTCCCAGATTTTTCGCCCCTCCCCCATCCTATGATTCACTTCAGCTTCCATGGTTCCATCCGGTGCCAGATCTACTCCCAGATATCTAAAACACTTCACTTCCTCCAGTATTTCTCCACTCAAACTTACCTCCCAATTGACTTGACCCTCAAACCTACAGTACCTAATAACCTTGCTCTTATTCACATTTACTCTTACCTTTCTTCTTTCACACACTTTACCAAACTCAAGTCACCAGCTTCTGCAGTTTCTCATATGAATCAGCCACAAGCGCTGTATCATAAGCGAACAACAACTGACTTACTTCCAAAGCTCTCTCATCCACAACAGACTGCATATTTGCCCCTCTTTCCAAAACTCTTCCACTGACCTACCTAACAACCCCATCCATAAACGAATTAAACAACCATGGAGACATCACACACCCCTGCCGCAAACCTACATTCACCGAGAACCAATCACTTTCCTCTCTTCCTACACGTAAACATGCCTTACATCCTCAATAATAACTTTTCACTGCTTCTAACAACTTGCATCCCACACAATATATTATTAATACCTTCTACAGAGCATCTCTATCAACTCTATCATATATATCTTCTTCAGATCCATGAATGCTACATACAAATCCATTTGCTTTTCTAAGTATTTCTCACATACATTCTTCAAAGCAAACACCTGATCCACACATCCTCTACCACTTCTGAAACCACACTGCTCTTTCCCAATCTGATGCTCTGTACATGCCTTCAACCTCTCAATCAATACCCTCCCATATAGTTTACCAGGAATACTCAAAAAATTACTCTTATCTCCTTTGCCTTTGTACAATGGCATTATACAAGCATTCCGTCAATCCTCAGGCACCTCACCAAGAATTATGCATACATTAAATAACCTTACCAACCAGTCAACAATACAGTCAACCCCTTTTTGATAAATTCCACTGCAATACCATCCAAACCGGCTGCCTTGCCGGCTTTCATCTTCCGCAAAGCTTTTAAACCTCTTCTCTGTTTACCGAATCATTTTCCCTAACCCTCTCATTTTGCTCACCACCTCGACCAAAACACACTATATCTGCCACTCTATCATCAAACACACTCAACAAAACTTGAAATTGCTCACTCAATCTCCTTTTCACGTCACCACTACTTGTTATCACCTCCCCATTAGCCCCCTTCACTGAAGTTAACATTTGCTCCCTTGTCTTACGCACTTTATTTAACTCCGTTCAAAATATCTTTCTATTCTCCCTAAAATTTATTGATACTGTCTCAAACCAACTCTCATTTGCCCTCTTTTTCACCTCTGGCACCTTTCTCTTGACCTCCTGTCACTTTCATTTATACATCTCCCTCTCATTTGCATTTTTTCCCTTCAAAAATCGTCCAAATGCCTCTCTCTTCTCTTTCACTAATAATCTTTCTTTTTCATCCAACCACTCACAACCATTTCTAATCAACCCACCTCCCACACTTCTCATGCCACAAGCATCTTTTGCGCAAGCTATCATAGCTTCCCTAAATACATCCCATTCCTCCCCCACTCCCCTTCTGTCCTCTGTTTTCACCTTTTTCCATTCTGTACTCAGTCTCTCCTGTTACTTCCTCACACAAATCTCCTTCCCAAGCTCACTTACTCTCACCACCCTCTTCACCCAAACATTCTCTCTTCTTTTCTGAAAACCCATACAAATCTTCACCTTCCCCTGTAATGATCAGACATCCCTCCAGTTGCACCTCTCACCACATTAACATCCAAAAGTCTCTTTCGCGTGGCTATCAATTAACACGTAATCCAATAACGCTCTCTGGCCATCTCTCCTACTTACATACGTATACTTATGTATATCTCGCTTTTTAAACCAGGTATTCCCAATCACCAGACCTTTTTCAGCATATAAATCTACAAGCTCATCACCATTTCCATTTACAACACTGAACACCCAATGTATACCAATTATTCCCTCAACTGCCACATTACTCACCTTTGTATTCAAATCACCCACCACTATAACCCGGTCTTGTGCATCAAAACCACTAACACACTCATTCATCTGCTCCCAAAACATTTGCCTCTCATGATCAATCTTGTCATGCCCAGGTGCATATGCACCAATAATCACCCATCTCTCTCCATCAACTTTCAGTTTTACCCATATCAATCTAGAATTTATTTTCTTACACGGGTTAGTGAAAGGACAAGAGCAACGGAAGGAATAGCACTACTCCTGAAACAGGAGGTTTTGGTTGCACGAGACCGGGTTATAGTGATGGGTGGTTTGAATGCAAAGATGAGTAATGTGGCAGTTGAGGGAATAATTGGTATACATGGGGTGTTCAGTGTTGTAGATGGAAATGGTGAAGAGCTTGTAGATTTATATGCTGAAAAAGGACTGTTGACTGGGAATGAATTGTTTAAAAAGCGATATATACATAGATATACGTATGTAAGTAGGAGAGATGGACAGAGAGCGTTATTAGATTAAGTGTTAATTGATAGGCGCGCGAAAGAGAGACTTTTGGAAAGAGTGGCAAGTATGCAGTCTGTTGTGGATGAGAGAGCTTAGGAAGTGAGTCAGTTGTTGTTCGCTGATGATACAGCGCTGGTGGCTGATTCACGTGAGAAACTGCAGAAGCTGGTGACTGAGTTTGGTAAAGTGTGTGAAAGAAGAAAGTTGAAAGTAAACGTGAATAAGAGCAAGGTTATTAGGTATGTTAGGGTTGAAGGTCAAGTCTATTGGGAGTTGGTTTGAATGAACAAAAACTGGAGGAAGTGAATTGTTTTAGATATCTGGGAGTGGATTTGGCCACGGATGGAACCATGGAAGCGGAAGTGAATCATAGGGTGGGGGAGGGGGCGAAAATTCTGTAAGCCTTGAAGAATGTGTGGAAGTCGAGAACATTTTCTCGGAAAGCAAAATAGGTATGTTTGAAGGAATAGTCGTTCCAACAATGTTTTATGGTTGCGAGACGTGGGCTATGGATAGAGTTGTGCGCAGGAGGGTGGATATGCTGGAAATGAGATGTTTGATGACAATATGTGGTGTGAGGTGGTTTGATCGAGTAAGTAATGTAAGGGTAAGAGAGATGTGTGGTAATAAAAACAGTTTGGTTGAGAGAGTAGAAGAGGGTGTTTTGAAATGGTTTGGTCACATGGAGAGAATGAGTGAGGAAAGATTGACCAAGAGGATATATGTGTCAGAGGTGGAGGGAACGAGGAGAAATGGAAGGCCAAATTGGAGGTGGAAAGATGGAATGAAAAAGAGTTTGAGTGATCGGGGTCTGAACATACAGGAGGGTGAATGGCGTGCAAGAAATAGAGTTAATTGGAACAATGTGGTATAGCGGGGTCGACGTGCTGTCAGTGGATTGAACCAGGGCATGTGAAGCCTCTGGGGTAAACCATGAAAAGTTGTTTGGGGCCTGGATGTGGAAAGGGCGATCTGGTTTCGGTGCATTATTACATGACGGCTAGTGACTGGGTGTGAACGAATGGGACCTTTGTTGTTTTTTCCTAGCGCTCCCTCGCACACATGAGGGTGGAGGGGGTTGTTATTTCATGTGTGGCGAGTTGGCGATGAGAATGAATAAATTCAAACAGTATGAATTATGTACATGTGTATATATGTATATGTCTGTGTGTGTATATATATATATATATATGTATACGTTGAGATGTATAGGTATGTATATTTACGTGTGTCGACGTGTATGTATATACATGTGAATGTGGGAGGGTTGGGCCATTCTTTCGTCAGTTTCCTTGCGCTATCTCGCTAACGCGGGAGACAGCAACAAAGCAAAGAAACAAATATATATATATATATATATATATATATATATATATATATATATATATATATATATATATATATATATATATATATATGTATATATATATATATATATATATATATATATATATATATATATATATATATATATATATATATATATATATATATATATATATATATATATATGTTTGAAGGAATAGTGGTTCCAACAATGTTGTATGGTTGCGAGGCGTGGGCTATGGATAGAGTTGTGCGCAGGAGGATGGATGTGCTGGAAATGAGATGTTTGAGGACAATGTGTGGTGTGAGGTGGTTTGATCGAGTGAGTAACGTAAGGGTAAGAGAGATGTGTGGAAATAGAAAGAGCGTGGTTGAGAGAGCAGAAGAGGGTGTTTTGAAGTGGTTTGGGCACATGGAGAGGATGAGTGAGGAAAGATTGACCAAGAGGATATATGTGTCGGAGGTGGAGGGAACAAGGAGAAGAGGGAGACCAAATTGGAGGTGGAAAGATGGAGTGAAAAAGATTTTGTGTGATCGGGGCCTGAACATGCAGGAGGGTGAAAGGAGGGCAAGGAATAGAGTGAATTGGAGCGATGTGGTATACCGGGGTTGACGTGCTGTCAGTGGATTGAAGCAGGGCATGTGAAGCGTCTGGGGTAAGCCATGGAAAGCTGTGTAGGTATGTATATTTGCGTGTGTGGACGAATGTATATACATGTGTATGGGGGGGGTGGGCCATTTCTTTCGTCTGTTTCCTTGCGCTACCTCGCAAACGCGGGAGACAGCGACAAAGTATAATAAAAAAAAAATATATATATATATATATATATATATAAGGGGATAAGAGTGAGTGCTCAAATTAGAGAGGTATAAGTTTGTTGAGTATTCCTGGTAAATTACATGGGAGGGTATTGATTGAGAGGGTGAAGGCATGTACAGAGCATCAGATTGGGGAAGAGCAGTGTGGTTTCAGAAGTGGTAGAGGATGTGTGGATCAGGTGTTTGCTTTGAAGAATGTATGTGAGAAATACTTAGAAAAGCAAATGGATTTGTATGTAGCATTTTTGGATCTGGAGAAGGCATATGATAGAGTTGATAGAGATGCTCTGTGGAAGGTATTAAGAATATATGGTGTGGGAGGCAAGTTGTTAGAAGCAGTGAAAAGTTTTTATCGAGGATGTAAGGCATGTGTACGCGTAGGAAGAGAGGAAAGTGATTGGTTCTCAGTTTTGCGGCAGGGGTGTGTGATGTCTCCATGGTTGTTTAATTTGTTTATGGATGGGGTTGTTAGGGAGGTGAATGCAAGAGTTTTGGAAAGAGGGGCAAGTATGAAGTCTGTTGGGATGAGAGAGCTTGGGAAGTGAGTCAGTTGTTGTTCGCTGATGATACAGCGCTGGTGGCTGATTCATGTGAGAAACTGCAGAAGCTGGTGACTGAGTTTGGTAAAGTGTGTGAAAAATGAAAGTTAAGAGTAAATGTGGATAAGAGCAAGGTTATTAGGTACAGTAGGGTTGAGGGTCAAGTCAATTGGGAGGTAAGTTTGAATGGAGAAAAACTGGAGGAAGTAAAGTGTTTTAGATATCTGGGAGTGGATCTGGCAGCGGATGGAACCATGGAAGCGGAAGTGGATCATAGGGTGGGGGAGGGGGCGAAAATCCTGGGAGCCTTGAAGAATGCTTGGAAGTCGAGAACATTATCTCGGAAAGCAAAAATGGGTATGTTTGAAGGAATAGTGGTTCCAACAATGTTGTATGGTTGCGAGGCGTGGGCTATGGATAGAGTTGTGCGCAGGAGGATGGATGTGCTGGAAATGAGATGTTTGAGGACAATGTGTGGTGTGAGGTGGTTTGATCGAGTAAGTAACGTAAGGGTAAGAGAGATGTGTGGAAATAAAAAGAGCGTGGTTGAGAGAGCAGAAGAGGGTGTTTTGAAATGGTTTGGGCACATGGAGTGAATGAGTGAGGAAAGATTGACCAAGAGGATATATGTGTCGGAGGTGGAGGGAACGAGGAGAAGTGGGAGACCAAATTGGAGGTGGAAAGATGGAATGAAAAAGATTTTGTGTGATCGGGGCCTGGACATGCAGGAGGGTGAAAGGAGGGCAAGGAATAGAGTGAATTGGATCGATGTGGTATACCTTGGTTGACGTGCTGTCAGTGGATTGAATCAGGGCATGTAAAGCGTCTGGGGTAAACCATGGAAAGCTGTGTAGGTATGTATATTTGCGTGTGTGGACGTATGTATATACATGCGTATGGGGGTGGGTTGGGCCATTTCTTTCGTCTGTTTCCTTGCGCTACCTCGCAAACGCGGGAGACAGCGACAAAGCAAAAAAAAAAAAATAAAAAAAAAAATTATATATATATATATATATATATATATATATATATATATATATATATATATATATATATATATATATATATATATGTATATATATATATATATATATATATATATATATATATATATATATATATATATATATATATATATATATATATATATATACATATTCATAGAACATACAAAGCTCCAACTGCCAGGATCGAACATGGGACCCCTTGTGCAAGAGGCAGGTATGCTAACCGCTAGGCTAAGGGACTGTATAATAGGAAACAACTATTCGAGATACTAAGTACTCGAATACCCTTCGTCTCACAATGGTGAGCAACGGGGTCTATCGGTTGTTTCCGAACAGAACACATAGCCAGCTGATAGCGTTTTACCGAACCTGACTGTACAACGCGGAGTTATATGAATACAAATAAAGTGTATATGAACGCGCACCTTCATAGAACATACAAAGCTCCAACAGCCAGGATCGAACCTGGGACCCCTTGTGCAAGAGGCAGGCATGCTAACCGCTAGGCTAAGGGACTGTATAATAGGAAACAACTATTCGAAATACTAAGTACTCGAATACCCTTCGTGTCACAATAGTGAGCAACGGGGTCTATCGGTTGTTTCCGAATAGAACACATAGCCAGCTGATAGCGTTTTAACGAACCTGACTGTACAACGCGGAGTTCTATGAATACGAATAAAGTGTATTTGAGTACTTAGTATTTCGAATAGTTGTTTCCTATTATACAGTCCCTTAGCCTATCGGTTAGCATGCATGCCTCTTGCACAAGGGGTCCCAGGTTCGATCCTGGCTGTTGGAGCTTTGTATGATACATATATATATATATATATATATATATATATATATATATATATATATATATATATATATATATATATATATATATATATATATATATCATATTTAGTCGCTGTCTCCCGCGTTAGCAAGGAAAGCGAAAGGAAGCACATGACAGAATGGCCCCACCCACCCACATACACATGCATATGCGTAAATGCCCACACACATATATACATACTTATAAACCTCAACATATACGTACATATACATAAATAAATCATATATACACATATACATATTCATTCTCTCTTCCTTCATCCCTTCTCGTTCCCACCCCGCCACACTTGAAACAGCACCCTATCCCCCTCACCTCCTCGCATGTGGGCGAGATAGCGATAGGAACAGACAACGAAGGCCACATATTTTCACACTGTCTTGCGTAATGCAGCCAAACCAAATGGTTTACTTCAGACGCTTTACGTGCCATGGTTCAGTCCATTCACAACACGTCACCCTATTCCTTGCATGACTCTCACCCTACGATATGCTTAGGCCCCGATCGCTCAAAATCTTCACTCCATCTTCCACCCCAACTATGTCTCCCAATTCTCGCTTCCTCCACCTCTGACACTTGTATTCATTATGTCAATCTTTTCTTACTCTTTCTCTCCATATGAACAAACCATTTCAACACACCCTCTTATGTTCTTTCTACCAACTCTATTTATTACCACACATCTCTCTTACCCCTTCATTCCTTACTCAATTAAACCACCTCACGCCACATATTGTCCTCAAACATCTCATTTCCAACAAATCCAACCTCCACCGTACAATCTTATCTATAACCCATGCCTCGCAACCATAAAACATTGTTAGAACCATTATTACTTCAAACATACCCATATTTGCTCTCCGAGATAATGTTTTCACCTTCCACACATCTTCAACGCTCCCAGAACCTTCTCCTCCCTCCCATCCCTCTGACTCACTCCATCTCCTTCTCACATCACCACTACTTGTTATCACCTCCCCATTAGCCCCCTTCACTGATGTTCCCATTTGTTCCCTTCTCTTACGCACTTTATTTACCTCCTTCCAAAACATATTTTTATTCTCCATAATATTCATTGCTACTCTCTCACCCCAACTCTCATTTGCCCTCTTTTTCACCTCTTGCACCTTTCTTTTGACATCCTGCCTCTTTCTTTTATACATCTCCAACTCATTTGCATTATTTCCCTGCAGAAACCGTCCAAATGCCTCTCTCTTCTCTTTCACTGATATACTCACTTTTTCATCCCACAACTCACTACCCTTTCTAATCTGTCCACGACCCACGCTTCTCATGCCACATGCATCCCCTGCGCAAACCATCACTGCTTCCCTAAATACATCCCATTCCTCCTCCACTCCCCTTACATCCTTTGTTCTCACCTTTTTCCATTCTGTAATCATTCTCTCCTGATACTTCCTCACGAGACTGGAGTTGGAAGGATGGAGTGAAAAAGGTTTTGAGCGAGCGAGGCCTTAACATACAGAAGGGTGAAACGCGTGCAAGGAATAGACTGAATTGGAACGATGTGGTATACCGGGGTCGAGTTGCTGTCAGTGGATTGAACCAGGGCATGAGAAGCGTCTGGTGGCAAACCATGGAAAGTTTTTTGGGGCCCTGGATGTATAAAGGGAGCTGTGAAAGTTGTGAGAGACTTTTGGAAGTTAATGTGCTGAGAGGGGTAACTTGGGGGATGTCTGATCATTGTCTTGTGAAGTTGAAGGTGAAGATATGCAGATATTTTCAGAAAATAATAGAGAATCTTGGGGTGAAGAGAGTGGTGAGAGCAATTGAGTTTGGAAAGTAGACTTGTATGAACAAGTGCCAGGAGAGTTTGAGTGCAGAATGGAAGAAGGTGAGAGCAAATGACGTAAGGGCAATGGGGGAGGAATGGGACGTATTTAGGGAAGCATTGATGGCTGACATAAAAGACGCCTATGGCATGAGAAAGGTGGGAGGTGGGCAGATTAGATAGGGTAGTCATTGGTGCGATGAAGAAGTAAGATCCATTTGGACGATTTGTGCAGGGAAATAGTGCAAATGACAGGGAGATGTATGAAAGAAAGAGGCAAGAGGTCAAGGGAAAGGTGCAAGAGGTGAAAAAGAGGATGAATGAGAGCTGGGGTTAGAGAGTATGTTTAATATAAGGGAAAATAAAAAGATGGTTTGGAAGTAGGTAAATAAAGTGCGTAAGACAAGATAATAAATGGGAACATCGGTGAAGGGGGCAAATGGCGAGGTAATAACAATTAGTGGTGAAGAGAGAGGAGGATGAAGTGAATATTTTGAAGTTTTGTTGAATATGTTTGATAATAGATTGGGATATTTTGGATGTTTTGGTCGAGGGGGTGTGCGAAGTGAGAGGTTCAGGGAGAACGATTTGGTAAAGAGAGAGGAGGTGGTGAAAGCTTTGCGGAAGATGAAAGCCGGCAAAGCAGCAGGAATGAATGGTATTCTTGTGGAATTTATTAAAAAATGGTGTGACTGCGTTGTTGACTGGTTGGTATAAGTTTGTTGAGTATTCCTGGGAAATTATACCGGAGGGTATTGACTGAGAGGGTCAAGGCATATACAGAGCATCAGACTGGGGAGGAGCAGTGTGGATTCAGAACTGGTAGAGGATGTGTGGGTCAGGTGTTCGCTTTGAAGGTGTTCGCTTTGAAGAAATACTTAGAAAAGCAAATGGATTTGTATGTAGCATTTATGGATCTGGAGAAGGCATATGATAGAGTTGATAATATATGCTATTGATAATATATGGTATCGGAGGGAAGTTGTTAGAAGCAGTAAAAAGTTTTTATCGAGGATGTAAGGCATATGTACGAGTAGGAAGAGAGAAAAGTAATTGGTTCCCGGTGAATTTCGGTTTGCGGCAGGGGTGCGTGATGTCTCCATGGATGTTAAATTTGTTTATGGATGGGGTTGTTAGGGAGGTTGATGCAAGAGTTTTGGAGAGAGTGGCAAGTATGCAGTCTCTTATGGATGAGAGGGATTGGTAAGTGAGTCAGTTGTTCGCTGATGATACAGCGCTGGCGATTGATTCGGGTGAGAAACTGCAGAAGGTGGTGACTGAGTTTGGAAAAGTGTGTGAAAGAAGAAAGGTGAGAGTAAATGTGAATAAGAGCAAGGTTATTAGGTTTAAAAGGGCTCAGGGATAAGTCAACTAGGAGGTAAGTTTAAATGGAGAAAAACTGGAGAAAGTGAATTGTTTTAGATATCTGTGAGTGAATTTAGCAGCAGGTGCAACCATGGAAGCGGAAGTGAATTACAGGGTGGGGGAGAGGGCTAAGGTTCTGGGAGCGTTGAAGAATGTCTGGAAGGCAAGAACGTTATCTCGGAGAGCAAAAATGGGTATGTTGAAAGAATAGTGGTTCCAAAAATGATATATAGTTGCTAGGCGTGTGCTACAGATAGAGTTGTGCGGAGGAGGGCAGATGTGTTGGAGATGAGATGTTTAAGGACAAAAGGTGCTCTTAGGTATTTTGATCAAGTAAACAATGACAAGGTAAGAGAGATGTATGGTAATAAAATGAGTGTGGTTGAGACAGCAGAATGTGTACTGAAATGGTTTGGTCACATAGAGAGAATGAGTGAGGAGAGATTGACAATAAGGATGCATGTGTAAGAAGTGGAAGGAACGAGGAGAAGTAGGAGACCAAATTGTAGTTGGAAGGATGGAGAGAAAAAGATTTTGAGCGTTCGAGGCCTGAACATGCAGGAGGGTGAAAGGCGTGCAAGGAATAGAGTGAATTGGAACTATATGGTATACCGGGGTCGACGTGCTGTCAATGGATCGAACCAGCGTGTGGGTGAAACTTTGGAAAGTTTGTGTGGCGTGGATGGGGAAAGAGAGCTGTGGTTTCGGTGCATTACACATGACAGCTATTGACTGAGCGTGAACGAATGTGGCATTTGTTGTCTTTTCCTAGTACTACCTCGTGCGAGCTAGGGGAGAGGGGTACCATTTCATGTGGGGTGGCTACGAGAATAGTCGAGGGCAGCATGTATGAATATATATGTATATGTGTATATGTATATATATATATGTGTATGTATTTGTTTGTGTACGCTGAAATGTATTGGTATGTTTATGTGCGTACATGGGCGCGTATGTATAAACATGTTTATGTGGGTGGGTTGGGCCATTCTTTCGTCAGTTGTCCTGTGCTACATTGCTAACGCGGGACACAGCGACAAAGTATGATATATATTCTTATTCATTTATATTTCTTTATAATACTTTATGGCTGTCTCCAGCGTTAGCGAGGTAGCGGAAGGACACAGGCGAAAATATGGCCCAATCCACCCACATACAAATATATATGTATATATATATATATATATATATATATATATATATATATATATATATATATATATATATATATATATATATATATATATATATATATATATATATATATATATATATATATATATATATATATATATATATATATATATATCTTATCCTTGGGGATAGGGGAGACAAAATACTTCCCACGTATTCCCTCCGTGTCGTAGAAGGCGGCTAAAAGGGGAGGGAGCGGGGGGCTGGAAATCCTCCCCTATCATTCTTTTTTTTAATTTTCCAAAAGAAGGAACAGAGATGGGGGTAACGTGAGGATATTCCCTCAAGGGCCCAGTCCTCTGTACTTAACGCTACGGAACTAATACGGAAAATGGCGAATAGTATGTAAGATATATATATATATATATATATATATATATATATATATATATATATATACATATATTTTTTTTTTTTTTTATACTTTGTCGCTGTCTCCCGCGTTTGCGAGGTAGCGCAAGGAAACAGACGAAAGAAATGGCCCAACCCACCCCCATACACATGTATATACATACGTCCACACACGCAAATATACATACCTACACAGCTTTCCATGGTTTACCCCAGACGCTTCACATGTCTTGATTCAATCCACTGACAGCACGTCAACCCCGGTATACCACATCGCTCCAATTCACTCTATTCCTTGCCCTCCTTTCACCCTCCTGCATGTTCAGGCCCCGATCACACAAAATCTTTTTCACTCCATCTTTCCACCTCCAATTTGGTCTCCCTCTTCTCCTCGTTCCCTCCACCTCCGACACATATATCCTCTTGGTCAATCTTTCCTCACTCATTCTCTCCATGTGCCCAAACCACTTCAAAACACCCTCTTCTGCTCTCTCAACCACGCTCTTTTTATTTCCACACATCTCTCTTACCCTTACGTTACTCACTCGATCAAACCACCTCACACCACACATTGTCCTCAAACATCTCATTTCCAGCACATCCATCCTCCTGCGCACAACTCTATCCATAGCCCACGCCTCGCAACCATACAACATTGTTGGAAACACTATTCCTTCAAACATACCCATTTTTGCTTTCCGAGATAATGTTCTCGAGTTCCACACATTCTTCAAGGCCCTTAGAATTTTCGCCCCCTCCCCCACCCTATGATCCACTTCCGCTTCCATGGTTCCATCCGCTGCCAGATCCACTCCCAGATATCTAAAACACTTCACTTCCTCCAGTTTTTCTCCATTCAAACTCACGTCCCAATTGACTTGACCCTCAACCCTACTGTACCTAATAACCTTGCTCTTATTCACATTTACTCTTAACTTTCTTCTTCCACACACTTTACCAAACTCAGTCACCAGCTTCTGCAGTTTCTCATATGAATCAGCCACCAGCGCTGTATCATCAGCGAACAACAACTGACTCACTTCCCAAGCTCTCTCATCCCCAACAGACTTCATACTTGCCCCTCTTTCCAAAACTCTTGCATTTACCTCCCTAACAACCCCATCCATAAACAAATTAAACAACCATGGAGACATCACACACCCCTGCCGCAAACCTACATTCACTGAGAACCAATCACTTTCCTCTCTTCCTACACGTACACATGCCTTACATCCTCGATAAAAACTTTTCACTGCTTCTAACAACTTTCCTCCCACACCATATATTCGTAATATATATATATATATATATATATATATATATATATATATATATATATATATATATATATATATATATATATATATATATATATATATATATATATATATATAGTGTTGGGTTATAGTGTTATAGTGTTATAGTGTTATAGTGTTGGGTGATTTGAATGCAAAGGTGAGTAATGTGGCAGTTGAGGGAATAATTGGTATACATGGGGTGTTCAGTGTTGTAAATAGAAATGGTGAAGAGCTTGTAGATTTATGTGCTGAAAAAGGACTGATGATTGGGAATACCTGGTTTAAAAAGCGAGATATACATAAGTATACTTATGTAAGTAAGAGAGATGGCCAGAGAGCGTTATTGGATTACGTGTTAATTGACAGGCGCGCGAAAGAGAGACATTTGGATGTTAATGTGCTGAGAGGTGCAACTGGAGGGATGTCTGATCATTATCTTCTGGAGGCTGAGGTGAAGATTTGTATAGGTTTCCAGAAAAGAAGAGTGAATGTTGGGGTGAGGAGGGTGGTGAGAGTAAGTGAGCTTGGGAAGGAGACTTGTGTGAGGAAGTACCAGGAGAGACTGAGTACAGAATGGAAAAAGGTGAGAACAATGGAAGTAAGGGGAGTGGGGGAGGAATGGGATGTATTTAGGGAATCAGTCATGGATTGCGCAAAAGATGCTTGTGGCATGAGAAGAGTGGGAGGTGGGTTCATTAGAAAGGGTAGTGAGTGGTGGGATGAAGAAGTAAGAGTATTAGTGAAAGAGAAGAGAGAGGCATTTGGACGATTTTTGCAGGGAAAAAATGCAATTGAGTGGGAGACGTATAAAAGAAAGAGACAGGAGGTCAAGAGAAAGGTGCAAGAGGTGAAAAAAAGGGCAAATGAGAGTTGGGGTGAGAGACTATCATTAAATTTTAGGGAGAATAAAAAGATGTTCTGGAAGGACGTAAATAAAGTGCGTAAGACAAGGGAGCAAATGGGAAGTTCAGTGAAGGGCGCAAATGGGGAGGTGATAACAAGTAGTGGTGATGTGAAAAGGAGATGGAGTGAGTATTTTGAAGGTTTGTTGAATGTGTTTGATGATAGAGTGGCAGATATTGGGTGTTTTGGTCGAGGTGGTGTGCAAAGTGCGAGGGTTAGGGAAAATGATTTGGTAAACAGAGAAGAGGTAGTAAAAGCTTTGCGGAAGATGAAAGCCGGCAAGGCAGCAGGTTTGGATGGTATTGCAGTGGAATTTATCAAAAAAGGCGGTGACTCTATTGTTGACTGGTTGGTAAGGTTATTTAATGTATGTATGACTCATGGTGAGGTGCCGGAGGATTGGCGGAATGCGTGCATAGTGACATTGTACAAAGAGAAAGGGGATAAGAGTGAGTGCTCAAATTACAGAGGTATAAGTTTTTGAGTATTCCTGGCAAATTCTATGGGAGGGTATTGATTGAGAGGGTGAAGGCATGTACAGAGCATCAGATTGGGGAAGAGCAGTGTGGTTTCAGAAGTGGTAGAGGATGTGTGGATCAGGTGTTTGCTTTGAAGAATGTCTGTGAGAAATACTTAGAAAAGCAAATGGATTTGTATGTAGCATTTATGGATCTGGAGATGGCATATGATAGAGTTGATAGAGATGCTCTGTGGAAGGTATTAAGAATATATGGTGTGGGAGGCAAGTTGTTAGAAGCAGTTAAAAGTTTTTATCGAGGATGTAAGGCATGTGTACGTGTAGGAAGAGAGGAAAGTGATTGGTTCTCATTGAATGTAGGTTTGCGGCAGGGGTGTGTGATATCTCCATGGTTGTTTAATTTGTTTATGGATGTGGTTGTTAGGGAGGTGAATGCAAGAGTTTTGGAAAGAGGGGCAAGTATGAAGTCTGTTGGGGATGAGAGAGCTTGGGGAGTGAGTCAGTTGTTGTTCGCTGATGATACAGCGCTGGTGGGTGATTCATGTGAGAAACTGCAGAAGCTGGTGACTGAGTTTGGTAAAGTGTGTGAAAGAAGAAAGTTAAGCGTAAATGTGAATAAGAGCAAGGTTATTAGGTACAGTAGGGTTGAGGGTCAAGTCAATTGGGAGGTGAGTTTGAATGGAGAAAAACTGGAGGAAGTGAAGTGTTTTAGATATCTGGGAGTTGATCTGGCAGCGGATGGAAACATTTAAGCGGAAGTGGATCATAGGGTGGGGGAGGGGTCGAAAATTCTGGGAGCCTTGAAGAATGTGTGCAAGTCGAGAACATTATCTCGGAAAGCAAAAATGGGTATGTTTGAAGGAATAGTGGTTCCAACAATGTTGTATGATTGTGAGGCGTGGACTATGGATAGAGTTGTGCGCAGTAGGATGGATGTGCTGGAAATGAGATGTTTGAAGACAATGTGTGGTGTGAGGTGGTTTGATCGAGTAAGTAACGTAAGGGTAAGAGAGATGTGTGGAAATAAAAAGAGCGTGGTTGAGAGAGCAGAAGAGGGTGTTTTGAAATGGTTTGGTCACATGGAGAGAATGAGTGAGGAAAGATTGACCAAGATCATATATGTGTCGGAGGTGGAGGGAACGAGGAGAAGAGGGAGACCAAATTGGAGGTGGAAAGATGGAGTGAAAAAGATTTTGTGTGATCGGGGCCTGAACATGCAGGAGGGTGAAAGGAGGGCAAGGAATAGAGTGAATTGGAGCGATGTGGTATACCGGGGTTGACGTGCTGTCAGTGGATTGAATCAAGGCATGTGAAGCGTCTGGGGTAAACCATGGAAAGCTGTGTAGGTATGTATATTTCCGTGTGTGGACGTATGTATATACATGTGTATGGGGGTGGGTTGGGCCATTTCTTTCGTCTGTTTCCTTGCGCTACCTCGCAAACGCGGGAGACAGCGACAAAGCAAAAAGAAAAAAAAAAAAAATATATATATATATATATATATATATATATATATGTATATATATATATATATATATATATATATATATATATATATATATATATATATATATATATACATATATATATATATATATATATATATATATATATATATATATATATATATATATATATATATATATATATATATATATATATATATATATATATATATCTTTTTTTTAAACTATTCACCATTTCCCGCGTAAGCGAGGTACTGTTAAGAACAGAGGACTGGTCCTTTTTTGGAATATCACCTGGCCCCCTCTGTTCCTTCTTTTGGAAAATTAAAAAAAAACGAGAGGGGAGGATTTCCAGCCCCCCTCTCCCTTCCCTTTTAGTCGCCTTCTACGACACGCAGGGAATACGTGGGAAGTATTTTTAATCCCCTATCCCCAGGGATATATATATATATATATATATATATATATATATATATATATATATATATATATATATATATATATATATATATATATATATATATATATATACTTATGTATATCTCGCTTTTTAAACCAGGTATTCCCAATAACCTGTCCTTTTTCAGCACATAAATCTACAAGCTCTTCACCATTTCTATTTACAACCCTGAACACCCCATATATACCAATTATTCCCTCAACTGCCACATTACTCACCTTTGCATTCAAATCACCCATCACTATAACCCGGTCTTGTGCATCATAACCACTAACACACTCATTCAGCTGCTCCCAAAACACTTGCCTTTCATAATCTTTATTGTCATGCCCAGGTGCATATGCACCAATAATCACCCATCTCTCTCCATCAACTTTCAGTTTTACCCATATTAATCGAGAATTTACTTTCTTACATTCAATCACATACTCCCACAACTCCTGTTTCAGGAGTAGTGCTACTCCTTCTCTTGCTCTTGTCCTCTCACTAACCCCTGACTTTACTCCCAAGACATTCCCAAACCACCCTTCTCCTTTACCCTTGAGCTTCGTTTCACTCAGAGCCAAAACATCCAGGTTCCTTTCCTTAAACATACTACCTATCTCTCCTTTTTTCACACCTTGGTTACATCCACACACATTTAGACACCCCAATCTGAGCCTTCGGGGACTATGAGCACTCCCCGCGTGACTCCTTGTTCTGTTTCCAATTTTAGAAAGTTAAAATACAAGGAGGGGAGGATTTCTGGCCCCCCTCTCCCGTCCCCTCTAGTCGCCTTCTACGACACGTGAGGAATGCGTGGGAAGTATTCTTTCTCCCCTATCCTAGGGATGATATATATATATATATATATATATATATATATATATATATATATATATATATATATATATATATATATATATATATGGCATGAGAAGAGTGGGAGGTGGGCTGTTTAGAAAGGGTAGTGAGTGGTGGGATGAAAAAGTAAGAGTATTAGTGAAAGAGAAGAGAGAGGCATTTGGACGATTTTTGCAGGGAAAAAATGCAATTGAGTGGGAGAAGTATAAAAGAAAGAGACAGGAGGTCAAGAGAAAGGTGCAAGAGGTGAAAAAAAGTGCAAATGAGAGTTGGGGTGAGAGACTATCAGTAAATTTTAGGGAGAATAAAAAGATGTTCTGGAAGGAGGTAAATAGGGTGCGTAAGACAAGAGAGCAAATGGGAACTTCAGTGAAGGGCGTAAATGGGGAGGTGATAACAAGTAGTGGTGATGTGAGAAGGAGATGGAATGAGTATTTTGAAGGTTTGTTGAATGTGTCTGACGACAGAGTGGCAGATATAGGGTGTTTGAGTCGAGGTGGTGTGCAAAGTGAGAGGGTTAGGGAAAATGATTTGGTAAATAGAGAAGAGGTAGTAAAAGCTTTGCGGAAGATGAAAGCCGGCAAGGCAGCAGGTTTGGATGGTATTGCAGTGGAATTTATTAAAAAAAGGGGGTGACTGTATTGTTGACTGGTTGGTAAGGTTATGTAATGTATGTATGACTCATGGTGAGGTGCCTGAGGATTGGCGGAATGCGTGCATAGTGCCATTGTACAAAGGCAAAGGGGATAAGAGTGAGTTCTCAAAATACAGAGGTATAAGTTTGTTGAGTATTCCTGGTAAATTCTATGGGAGGGTATTGATTGAGAGGGTGAAGGCATGTACAGAGCATCAGATTGGGGAAGAGCAGTGTGGTTTCAGAAGTGGTAGAGGATGTGTGGATCAGGTGTTTGCTTTGAAGAATGTATGTGAGAAATACTTAGAAAAGCAAATGGATTTGTATGTAGCATTTATGGATCTGGAGAAGGCATATGATAGAGTTGACAGAGATGCTCTGTGGAAGGTATTAAGAATATATGGTGTGGGAGGCAAGTTGTTAGAAGCAGTGAAAAGTTTTTATCGAGGATGTAAGGCATGTGTACGTGTAGGAAGAGAGGAAAGTGATTGGTTCTCAGTGAATGTAGGTTTGCGGCAGGGGTGTGTGATGTCTCCATGGTTGTTTAATTTGTTTATGGATGGGGTTGTTAGGGAGGTAAATGCAAGAGTCTTGGAAAGAGGGGCAAGTATGAAGTCTGTTGGGGATGAGAGAGCTTGGGAAGTGAGTCAGTTGTTGTTCGCTGATGATACAGCGCTGGTGGCCGATTCATGTGAGAAACTGCAGAAGCTGGTGACGGAGTTTGGTAAAGTGTGTGGAAGAAGAAAGTTAAGAGTAAATGTGAATAAGAGCAAGGTTATTAGGTACATTAGGGTTGAGGGTCAAGTCAATTGGGAGGTGAGTTTGAATGGTGAAAAACTGGAGGAAGTGAAGTGTTTTAGATATCTGGGAGTGGATCTGTCTGCGGATGGAACCATGGAAGCGGAAGTGGATCATAGGGTGGGGGAGGGGGCGAAAATTTTGGGAGCCTTGAAAAATGTGTGGAAGTCGAGAACATTATCCCGGAAAGCAAAAATGGGTATGTTTGAAGGAATAGTAGTTCCAACAATGTTGTATGGTTGCGAGGCGTGGGCTATGGATAGAGTTGTGCGCAGGAGGATGGATGTGCTGGAAATGAGATGTTTGAGGACAATGTGTGGTGTGAGGTGGTTTGATCGAGTAAGTAACGTAAGGGTAAGAGAGATGTGTGGAAATAAAAAGAGCGTGGTTGAGAGAGCAGAAGAGGGTGTTTTGAAATGGTTTGGGCACATGGAGAGAATGAGTGAGGAAAGATTGACCAAGAGGATATATGTGTCGGAGGTGGAGGGAACGAGGAGAAGAGGGAGA
>NC_092225.1:44144657-44157157 GCF_036320965.1 Panulirus ornatus | reverse complement strand
AGTGGAATTTATTAAAAAAGGCGGTGACTCTATTGTTGACTGGTTGGTAAGGTTATTTAATGTATGTATGATTAATGGTCAGGTGCCTGAGGATTGGCGGAATGCTTGCATGGTGCCATTTTACAAAGGCAAAGAGGATAAGAGTGAGTGCTCAAATTACAGAGGTATAAGTTTGTTGAGTATTCCTGGTAAATTATATGGGAGGGTATTTATTGAGAGGGTGAAGGCATGTACAGAGCATCAGATTGGGGAAGAGCAGTGTGGTTTCACAAGTGGTAGAGGATGTGTGGTTCAGGTGTTTGCTTTGAAGAATGTATGTGAGAAATACTTAGAAAAGAAAATGGATTTGTATGTAGCATTTATGGATCAGGAGAAGGCATATGATAGAGTTGATAGAGATGCTCTATGGAAGGTCACAAGAATATATGGTGTGGGAGGCAAGTTCTTAGAAGCAGTGGAAAGATTTCTCGAGGATGTAAGGCATGTGCACGTGTAGGAAGAGAGGAAAGTGATTGGTTCTCAGTGAATGTAGGTTTGCGGCAGGGGTGTGTGATGTCTCCATGGTTGTTTAATTTGTTTATGGATGGGGTTGTTAGGGAGGTGAATGCAAGAGTTTTGGAAAGTGGGGCAAGTATGAAGTCTATTATGGATGAGAGAGCTTGGGAAGTGAGTCAGTTGTTGTTCGCTGATGATACAACGCTGGTGGTTGATTCATGTGAGAAACTGCAGAAGCTGGTGACTGAGTTTGGTAAAGTGTGTGAAAGAAGAAAGTTAAGAGTAAATGTGAATAAGAGCAAGGTTATTAAGTACAGTAGGGTTGAGGGTCAAATCAATTGGGAGGTAAGTTTGAATGGAGAAAAACTGGAGGAAGTAAAGTGGTTTAGATATCTGGGAGTGGATCTGGCAGCGGATGGAACCATGGAAGCGGAAGTGAGTTATAGGGTGGGGGAGGGGGCGAAAATCCTGGGAGCCTTGAAGAATTTTTGGAAGTCAAGAGCATTATCTCGGAAAGCAAAAATGGGTATGTTTGAAGGAATAGTGGTTCCAACAATGTTGTATGTTTGCGAGGCGTGGGCTATGGATAGAATTTTGCGTAGGAGGGTGAATGTGATGGAAATGAGATGTTTGAGGACAATATGTGGTGTGAGGTGGTTCGATCGAGTAAGTAATGTAAGGGAAAGAGAGATGTGTGGAAATAAAAGAGCGTGGTTGAGAGAGCAGAAGAGGTTGTTTTGAAATAGTATGGGCACATGGAGAGAATAAGTGAGGTAAGATTGACCAAGAGGATATATGTATCGAGATGGAGGGAACGACGAGAAGCGGGAGACTAAATTGGAAGTGGAAAGATGGAGTGAAAAAGATTTTGAGTGATCGGGGCCTGAACATGCAGGAGGGTTAAAGGCGGGCAAGGAATAGAGTGAATTGGATCGATGTGTTATACCGGGGTCGACATGCTGTCAATGGATTGAATCAGGGCATGTGAAGCTTCTGGGGTAAACCATGGAAAGTTCTATGGAGCCTGAATGTGGAAAGGGAGCTGTGAATTCGGGCATTATTTCATGGCAGCTTGAGACTGAGTGTGAATGAATGGGGCTTTTGTGTCTTTTCATAGCGCTACCTCGCACATATGAGGGGGGAGGGGGATGTTATTTCATGTGTAGCGAGGTGGCGATGGAAATAAATAAAGGCAGACAGTATGAATTATGTACACGTGTATATATGTATATGTCTGTGTGTGTATATATATGTGTACATTGAGTTGTATAGGTATGTATATTTGCGTGTGTGTACGTGTATGTATGTTCATCGGTATGGGGGTGGGTTGGGCCATTTCTTTCGTCTGTTTCCTTGCGCTACCTCGCAAACGCGGGAGACAGCGACGAAGCAAAAGAAAATATATATATATATATATATATATATACATATATATATATATATATATATATATATATATATATATATATATATATATATATATATATATATATATATATATATATATATATATACATACGTCACACACGCATATATACATACCTATACATCTGAACGTATGCAAATATATACACACACAGACATACACATATATATACATATACATAATTCATACTGTCTGCCCTTATTCATTCTCGTCGCCACCTCGCCACACATGAAATGACAACCCCCTCCCCCTACATGTGCGCGAGTTACCATAGGAAAAGTCAACTAAGGCCACATTCGTTCACACTCAGTCTTTACCTGTAATGTATAATGCACCGAAACCACAGCTCCCTTTCCACATCCAGGCCCCAGAGAACTTTCCATGGTTTACCCCAGACACCTCACATGCCCTGTTATAATCCATTTACAGCACGTCGACCCCGGTATACCACATCATTCCAATTCACTCTATTCCTTGCACGCTTTCCATCCTTATGCATGTTCAGGCAACGATCGCTCAAAATCTTTTTCACTCCATCTTTCCACCTCCAATTGGTCTCCCACTTCTCGTTCCCTCCCCCTCTGACACATATATCCTCCTGGTCAATCTTTCCTCACTCATTCTCTCCATGTGACCAAACCATTTCAAAAGAGCCTCATCTGCTCTCTCAACCACACTTTTTATTATCACACATCTCTCTTAACCTTTCATTACTTACTCGAACAAACCAACTCACACCACATATTGTCCTCAAACATCTCATTTCGAACACATCTACCCACCTCCGCACAACTCTATCTATAGCCCACGCCTCGCAACCATACAACATTGTCGGAACCAATACCCCTTCCAACTTACCCATTTTTGCTTTCCGAGATAATGTTCTCGCCTTCCACACATTCTTCAACGCTCCCAGAACTTTCGGCCCCTCCTCCACCCTATGACTCACTTCCGCTCCCTAATGTACCTAATAACCTAGCTCTTATTCACATTTACTCTCAGCTTTCTTCTTTCACACACTTTACGAAACTCAGTCACCAGCTCGTTCAATTTCTCACCAGAATCAGCCACCAGCGGTGTATCATTAGCGAACAACAACTAACACTTGACAAGCTCTCTAATCCACAACAGATTGCATACTAGCACCTCTCTCCAAAACTCTTGCATTCACCTCCGTAAAAACCCCGTTCATAAACAATTTAAAATAACATGGAGACATCACGCACCTCTGCCACAAACCGACATTCACTGAGAACCAATCACTTTCCTTTCTTCCAACTCGTACATATGCTTTACATCCTCGATAAAAACTTTTCACTGCTTCTAACAATTTGCTTCCCCCACCAAATATTATTTCTACCTTCCACAGAGCATCTCTATCAACTCTGGCATATTCCTTCTCTAGATCCATAAATGCTTCAAACAAATCCATTTGCTTTACTAGGTATTTTTGATCCACACATCCTGTGCCTTATACTCATCCCCTACCTCTAACTTATACCTCTGTAATTGGATCACTTACCTTTATTCCCTTTGCCTTTGTACAATGGCACTATGCTAACATTTTGCCAATCCTCAGGCACCACAACCATGAGTCTTAAATACATTAGATAACCTTACCAACCAGTCAACAACACAGTCACCCCCTTTTCTAATAAATTCCACTGCAATACTATCCAAACCCGGTGCTTTGACGGCTTTCATATTCCGCAAAGGTTTTACAACCTCTTCTCTCTTCATCAAATCATTCTCCCTGACCCTCTCACTTTGCACACCACCTCGACCAAAACACCCTATGTCTGCCACTTTATCATCAAACACATTCAACAAACCTTCAAAATACTCACTGCATCTCATTCTCACAATACCACTACTAATCCTCACTCATTCTCTCCATGTGCCCAAACCATTTCAAAACACCCTCTTCTGCTCTCTCACCCACGCTCTTTTTACTTCCACACATTTCTCTTACCCTTACATTACTTACTCGATCAAACCACCTCACACCACACATTGTCCTCAAACATCTCATTTCCAGCACATCCACCCTCCTGCGCAAAACCCTATCCATAGCCCACGCCTCGCAACCATAAAACATTGTTGGAACCACTATTCCTTCAAACATACCCATTTTTTCTTTACGTGATAATGTTCTCGACTTCCACACATTCTTCAAGGCTCCCAGGATTTTCTCCCCCCCCCCACCCTATGATTCACTTCCGCTTCCGTGGTTCCATCTGCTGCCAGATCCAATCCCAGATATCCAAAACACTTTACTTCCTCCAGTTTTCCTCCATTCAAACTTACCTCCCAATTGACTTGACCCTTAACCCTACTGTACCTAATAACCTTGCTCTTATTCACGTTTACTCTTAACTTTCTTCTTTCGCACACTTTACCAAACTCAGTCACCAGCTTCTGCAGTTTCTAACATGAATCAGCCACAAGCGATGTATCATCAGCGAACAACAACTGACTCATTTGCCAAGCTCTGTCATCCACAACAGACTTCATACTTGACCCTCTTTCCAAAACTCTTGCATTCACCTCCCTAACAACCCCATTCATAAACAAATTGAACAACCATGGAGACATCACACACACCTGCCGCAAACCTACATTCACTGAGAACCAATCACTTTCCTCTCTTCCTACACGTACACATGCCTTACATCCTCGATAAAAAACTTTTCACTGCTTCTAACAACCTGCCTCCCACACCATATATTCTTAATACCTTCCACAGAGCATCCCTATCAACGCTAACATATGCCTTCTCCAGATACATAAATACTACATACAAATCCACTTGCTTTTCTAAGTATTTCTCACATACATTCTTCAAAGCAAACACCTGATCCACACATCCTCTACCACTTCTGAAACCACACTGCTCTTCCCCAATCTGATGCTCTGTACATGCCTTCACCCTCTCAATCAATACCCTCCCATATTTTTTACCAGGAATACTCAACAAACTTATACCTCTGTAATTTGAGCACTCACTCTTATCCCCTTTGCCTTTGTACAATAGCACATACACGCATTCCGCCAATCCTCAGGCACCTTACCATGAGACATACATACATTAAATAACCTTACCAACCAGTCAATAATACAGTCACGCCCTTTTTTAATAAATTCCACTGCAATACCATCCAAACCTGATGCCTTGCCGGCTTTCATCTTCCGCAAAGCTTTTACTACCTCTTCTCAGTTTACCAAATCATTTTCCCTAACCCTATCACTTTGCACACCACCTCGACCAAAACACTCTCTATCTGCCACTCTATCATCAAACACATTCAACAAACCTTCAAAATACTCACTCCATCTCCTTCTCACATCTCACCACTACTTGTTATCACCTCCTCATTAGCGCCCTTCACTGAAGTTCCCATTTGCTTCCTTGTCTTACGCACTTTATTTACCTCCTTCCAGAACATCTTTTCATTCTCCCTAAAATTTAATGATACTCTCTCACCCCAACTCTCATTTGCCATCTTTTCCACCTCTTGCACCTTTCTCTTGACCTCCTGTCTCTATCTTTTATACATCTCCCATTCAATTGCATTTTTTCCCTGCAAAAATCGTCCAAATGCATCTCTCTTCTCTTTCACTAATAATCTTACTTCTTCATCCCACCACTCACTACCTTTTCTAATCAACCCACCTCCCACGCTTCTCATGCCACAAGCATCTTTTGAGCAATCCATCACTGATTCCCTAAATACATCCCATTCCTCCCCCACTCCCCTTACTTCCATTGTTCACACCTTTTTTCCATTCTGTACTCAGTCTCTCCTGGTACTTCCTCACACAAGTCTCCTTCCTAAGCTCACTTGCTCTCACCACCCTCTTCACCCCAACATTCACTCTTCTTTTCTGAAAACCCATACAAATCTTCACCTTAGCCTCCACAAAATAATGATCAGACATCCCTCCAGTTGCACTTCTCAGCACATTAACATCCAAAAGTCTCTCTTACGCGCGCCTGTCAATTAACACGTAATCCAATAACGCTCTCTGGCCATCTCTCCTACTTACACACGTATACTTATGTATATCTCGATTTTTAAATCAGGTATTCCCAATCACCAGTCCTTTTTCAGCATATAAATCTACAAGCTCTTCACCATTTCCATTTACAACACTGAACACCCCATGTATACCAATTATTCCCTCAACTGCCACATTACTCACCTTTGTATTCAAATCACCCATCACTATAACCCGGTCTTGTGCATCAAAACCACTAACACACTCATTCAGCTGCTCCCAAAACACTTGCCTCTCATGATCTTTTTTCTCATGCCCAGGTGCATATGCACCAATAATCACCCATCTCTCTCCATCAACTTTCAGTTTTACCCATATTATTCGAGAATTTACTTTCTTACATTCTATCACATACTCGCACAACTCCTGTTTCAGAATTACTGCTACTCCTTCCCTTATTCTTGTCCTCTCACTAACCCCTGACTTTACTCCCAAGACATTCCCAAACCACTCTTCCCCTTTACCCTTGAGCTTCGTTTCACTCAGAGCCAAAACATCCAGGTTCCTTTCCTCAAACATACAACCTATCTTTTTTTACAACCTTTTTTCACATCTTGGTTACATCCACACACATTTAGACACCCCAATCTGAGTCTACGAGGAGGATGAGCACTCTCCGCGTGACTCCTTCCGTTTCCCATTTTAGAAAGTTAAAATACAAGGAGGGGAGGATTTCTGGCCCCCGCTCCCGTCCCCTCTAGTCGCATTCTACGACACGTGAGGAATGCGTGGGAAGTATTCTTTCACCCCTATCCCCAGGGATATTATATATATATATACATACACATATATACATACATATACACACATACACACACATACACACACACATATATATATATATATATATATATATATATATATATATATATATATATATATATATATATATATATATATATATCCCTGGGGATGGGGGAGAAAGAATACTTCCCACGTATTCCCTGCGTGTCGTAGAAGGCGACTAAAAGGGAAGGGAGCGGGGGGCTGGAAATCCTCCCCTCTCGTTTTTTTTTAATTTTCCAAAAGAAGGAACAGAAAAGGGGGCCAGGTGAGGATATTCCCTCAAAGGCCCAGTCCTCTGTTCTTAACGCTACCTCGCTATCGCGGGAAATGGCGAATAGTATGAAAAAAAAAAAAAAAAAAAAAAAAAAAATATATATATATATATATATATATATATATATATATATATATACATATGAAAAATGTAAGGAATAATCCAGAAAACTGAAACTTCTAGCTTGAAATGAAATGGAAAATGTATGTCATATAATGGTTCAACCTCTGGCTATGGAAAAGGGAAAAATATAATTTATTTACACAAACGTCAATAGTAGCTTTCATGAATTTAACCACTGTATCATACTACCTGGTCCACTTCTCTTATCATGAAACTGGAATATTGGCTTATGATCTTTCTCAATTGTCTTCATTACACAAAGTACAACCATATCTTGGATACCTGAGGGTAGGTAGTTGGTCATCCGCCATAATAAAGCCTTGACAGACCAAAAGTTTATCTGGACCTAAACTTTTCCAGTACATTCATGAAAAACACGTTTTTGCTTTCCATCTCTATCACTTTGAAAAAAAAAAAAAGGAAATGACAACAAAGGCCCCATATTGTCAAACTCAGTCGCTACCTGTTATGTAATAATGCACCAAAACCATAGCTCCCTTTCCGCATCCTAGACCCAAAATACTTTCCATGGATTACCCGAGACGCTTCACATACCCTGGTTTAAACCATTAACATTGCGTCGACCCAGGTATACCACATCGTTACAATTCACTCTATTCCTTGCACGCCTTTAACCCTCCTGCATGTTTAGGCCCCGATCACGCAAAATCTTTTTCACCCCATCATTCCACCTCCAATTTGGTCTCCCACTTCTCGTTCCCTCGATATCTGACACATATATCCTCTTCGTCAATCTTTCCTCACTCATTCTCTCCATGTGACCAAAGCATTTCAAAAAACACCCTCTTCTCCACTCTCAACCACACTCTTTTTATTACCACACATCTCTTTCACCCAATTATTTACTTACTCGATCAAACCACCTCACACCACATATTGTCCTCAAACATCTCATTTCCAGCATATCCACCATCCTGCGCACAACTCTATCCATAGTCCACGCCTCGCAACAATACAACATTGTTGAAACCACTATTCCTTTAAACATATCCAATTTAGCCTTCCTAGATAATGTTCTCGACTTCCAAACATTCCTCAAGGCTCAAAGAATTGTCGCCCCCTCCCCCACAGTATGATTCACTTCCGCTTCCATGGTTCAATCCGCTGCCAAATCCACTCCCAGATATCTAAAACACTTCACTTCCTCCAGTTTTTCTCCATTCAAACTTACGTCCCATTTGACTTGACCCTAAACCCTACTCTACCTAATAAACTTGTTCTTTCTCACATTTGCTCACAATTTTCTTCTTTCACACACTTTACCAAACTCAGTCACCAGCTTCTGCAGTTTCTCACATGAATCACCCACCAGGGCTGTATCATCAGAGAACAACAACTGACTCACTTCCCAAGCTCTCTCATCCACAACAGACTGCACACTTGCCCCTCTTACCAAAACTCTTGCATTCACCTTCCTAACAACCCAATCCATAAACAAATTAAACAAAAATGGATACATCACACACCCCTGCAAGAAACCTATATTCACTAAAATCAGTAACTTTCCTCCCTTCCTACACGTACACATGCCTTACATCCTCGATAAAAACTTTTCACTGCTCTAACAAGTTGCCTGTCACATAATATATTCTTAATACCTTCCACACAGCCTCTCTATGAACTCTATCATATGCCTTCTCCAGATCCATAAATGCTACATACAAATCCGTTTGCTTTTCTAAGCATTTCTCACATACATTCTTCAAAGCAGACACCTGATCAACAAATCCTATACTACTTCTGAAACCACAATGCTCTTCCCCAATCTGATGCTCTGTACATGTCTTCAACCTCTTAATCAACACCCTCCCATATGATTTCCCAGAAATACTCAACAAACTCATACGTCTATAATTTGAGCACTCACCTTTATCCCCTTTGCCCTTGTACAATGGCATTATGCAAGCATTCCGCCAATCCTCAGGCATCTCACCATGAATCATACATAAATCAAATAACCTTACCAGCCAGTCAACAGTACCGTCACCCCCCCGTTTTAATAAACGCCACTGCAATACCATCCAAATCCGCTGCCTTGCCGGTTCTCATCTTCCGCAAAGCTTTTACTATCTCTTCTTTGTTTACCAAATCATTTTCCCTTACCCTCTCACTTGGCACACCACCTCGATCAAAACACCCTATATCTGCACCTCTATCATCAACCATATTCAAGAAACCTTCAAAATACTCACTCCATCTCCCCACATCACCACTACTTGTTATCACCTCCCCATTAGCTCCCTTCACTGAAGTTCCCATTTGTTCCCCTGTCTTACGCACTTTATTTACCTCCTTCCAAAACATCTTTTTATTCTCCCTAAAATTTAATGATACTTTCTCACCCCAACTCTCATTTGCCCTCTTTTTCACCACTTGCACCTTTCTCTTGACTTCCTGCCTCTTTCTTTTCTACACCTCCAACTCATTTGCATTATTCAACTGCAAAAATCGTCCAAATGCCTACCTATTCTCTTTCACTAGTAATCTTAATTCTTCATCCCACCACTCACTACCCTTTTGTAATCTTCCCACCTCACACGCTTCTCATGCCACAAGCATCTTTTGCGCAAACCATCACTGCTTCCCTAAATACATCCCATTCATCACCCACTCCCCTTACCTCCATTGTTCTCACCTTTTTCCATTCTGTACTCAGTCTCTCCTGGTACTTCCTCACACAAGTCTCCTTCCAAAGAACACTCACTCTCACCACTCTTTTCACCCGAACATTCTCTCTCAAGGGTAAAGGAGAAGAGTGGTTTGGGAATGTCTTGGGAGTAAATTCAGGGGTTAGTGAGAGGACATGAGTAAGGGAAGGAGTAGCACAACTCCTGAAACAGGAGTGGAGGGAGTATATGATAGAGTGTAAGAAAGTAAACTCTTGATTGATATGGATAAAACTGAAAGTTGATGGTCAGAGATGGGTGATTATTGTTGCATATGTACCTGGGTATGATGAGAAAGATCATGAGAGGCAAGTGTTTTGGGAGCAGCTGAATGAGTGTGTTAGTGGTTTTGATGCAAGTGACTGGGTTATAGTGATGGGTGATTTGAATTCAAAGGTGAGTAATGTGGCAGTTCAGGGAGTAATTGGTATACATGGGGTGTTCAGCGTTGTAAATGGAAATGGTGAAGAGCTTGTTGATTTATTTGCTGAAAAAGTACTGGTTATTGGGACTACCTGGTTTAAAAAGAGAGATATACTTAAGTATACGTATGTAAGTAGGAGAGATGGCCAGAGAGCGTTATTGGATTACGTTTTAATTGATAGGCGCACGAAAGAGATACCTTTGGATGTTAATGTGCTGAGAGGTGCAACTGGAGGAATGTCTGATCATTATCTTGCGGAGGCGAAAGTGAAGATTTGTAGAGGTTTTCAGAAAAGAAAAGTGAATTTTGGGATGGAGAGAATGGTGAGAATAAGTGATCTTGGGAAGGAGACTTGTGTGAGAAAGTATCAGGAGAGCCTGAGTACAGAATGGAAAAAGGTGAGAACAAAGGAGGTAAGGGGAGTGGGGGAGGAATGGGATGTATTTAGGGAAGCAGTGATGGCTTGCGCAAAAGATGCTTGTGGCATGAGAAGCGTGGGAGGTGGACAGATTAGAAAGAGTAGTGAGTGGTGGGATGAAGAAGTAAGATTATTAGAGAAAGAGAAGAGAGAGGCATTTGGACGATTTTTGTAGGGAAATAATGCAATGAGTGGGAGATGTATAAAAGAAAGAGGTAGGAGGTCAAGAGAAACGTGCAATAGGTGAAAAAGTGGGCAAATGAGGGTTGCGGTGAGAGAGTACCAATAAATTTTAGGGAAAATAAAAAGATGTTTTGGAAGGAGGCAAATAAAGTGCGTAAGACAAGGGAACAAATAGGAACTTCAGTGAAGGGGGCTAATGGGGAGGTGATAACAAGTAGTGGTGATTTGAAAAGGAGATTGAGTGGGTATTTTGAAGGTTTGTTGAATGTGTTTGATGATGGAGTGGTAGATATAGAATCTTTTGGTTAAAGTGGTGTGCAAAATGAGAGGTTAGAGAAAGTGATTTGGTAAACAGACAAGAGGTTGTAAAAGCTTTGCAGAAGATTAAATTCTGCCAGGCAGCAGGTTTGGATGGTTTTGCAGTGGAATTCATTAAAAAAGGGGGTGACTGTATTGTTGACTGGTTGGTAAGGTTATTTAATGTATGTATGATTCATGGCGAGATGCCTGAGGATTGGCGGAATGCGTGCATAGTGCCAATGTACAAAGGCAAAGGGGACAAAAGTGAGTGTTCAAATTACAGAGGTACAAGTTTGATGAGTGTTCCTAGTAAATTATATGGGAGGGTATTGATTGAGAGGGTAAGGCATTTACAGAGCATCAGATTGGGGAAGAGCAGTGTGGTTTCAGAAGTGGTAGAGGATGTATGCATCAGGTGTTACTTTGAAGAATGTATGTGAGAAATACTTAGAAAAGCAAACGGATTTTTTGTAGCATTTATGGATCTGGAGAAGGCATATGATAGAGTTGATAGAGATGCCCTGTGGAAGGTATTAAGAATATATGGTGTGGGAGGCAAGTTGTTAGAAACAGTGAAAAGTTTTTATCGAGGATGTAAGGCATGTGTACGTGTAGGAAGAGAGGAAAGTGATTGGTTCTCATTGAATGTAGGTTTGCGGCAGGGTTGTTTGATGTGTCCATGTTTGTTTAATTTGTTTATGGATGGGGTTATTAGGGAGGTGAATGCAAGAGTTTTGGAAAGAGGGGCAAGTATGCATTCCGTTGTCGATGAGACAGCTTAGGAAGTGAGACAGTTGTTCGCTGATGATACCGTGCTGGAGGCTGATTCATGTGAGAAACTGCAAAAGCTAGTGACTGAGTTTGGTAATGTGTGAGAAAGAAGAAATTTGAAAGTAAATGTGAATAAGAGCAAGGTTATTAGGTCCAGTAGGGTTGAGGGCAAAGTCATTTAGGAGGTAAGTTTGAATGGAGAAAAACTGGAGGAAGTGAAACGTCTCAGATATCTGGGAGTCGATTTGGCAGCGGATGGAACTATGGAAACGGAAGTGAACAATAGGGTGGGGAGGGGCGACAATTCTGGGAACCTTGAAGAATGTGTGGAAGTCGAGAACATTTTCTCGGAAAACAAAAATGGGTATGTTGAAGGAGTAGTGGTTCCAAACAATGTTGTATGGTTGGCGAGGTGTGGCTCTGGATAGAATTAATCGCGGGAGGGTAGATGTATGCTGGAAATGAGATAATGAGATGTTTGGAGACAATATGTGGTGTAAGGTGGTTTGATCGGGTAAGGAATAATAGGGGAGAACGATGTGTGGTAATATAAA